>NW_007735435.1:8854-15926 GCF_000696425.1 Galeopterus variegatus | reverse complement strand
TGTGACCATAAAATGCCTATGGGTAATAAATGCATTTGATTTTATCATCTTCAGGTTTCAGTGAAAATTTTAGATTTGGAAATTGAATTTGTTTACTTAATACTGAAAAAGTTAAGCAATTATTTTATAAATTAATTATTTTATGTGAGCCATTGCTGTTTCATGTTTATCTAAATATCTAATTACACATTTTAGTTAGATTACATTTGTATATATAATGAATTACATTTTAATCATCTTGAAGTCCTCAAACTCATAGATGTTCAATATAATATATTCACATTTTTTGTCTTTTCCCCATTCTTCAGATTTGATCATTTCTTTTAATATGTCTATAAATCAACTGACACTTTTAACTTCAGCATATTCTTCTACTATTAAGCTTATGCACATGCCCTTTCAGATACAGGCATATTTCAGAGATATTATGGGTTATATTCCAGACCAACACAATAAAGCAAATACTGCAATAAATTGAGTCACACCTGCTTTATTAACTTAGTTTATGTAATAGTCTATATCGTGGTTAGAACAAGGTATTAAAACACCAAGGCTGTGGGTTCGATCCCTGTACTGGCCAGCTGCAAAAATAAAGTCTGTATCTTTTGTTGTCCTTTAAACAATGCTCCCAGCATTTTCACCAGGAGTAGATTCCATATCAAGAAAACACTTTCTTTGCTCATCCGTAGGAGCAACTTCTCATCCTTTAAAAGTTTTATCACGAAATTGCAGGAATTCAGTCACATCTTTAGCCTCCACCTGTGATTCTAGTTCTCTTGCTGTTTCCACTAGATCTGCAGTTACTTCTTCCACTGATTTATTGAACACCTCAAAGTCATCCATGAAGGTTGAAGTCAACTTTTTTCAAACTTCTGATAATGTTGGTATTTTGAATTCCTTCCATGAATCAGAAATGTTCTTAGTGGCATCTTGAATGGTGAATCTTTTCCAGAGGGTTTTGATTTACTTTGCCCAGTTTCATCAGGGGAATCATTACCTATGGCAGCTAGAGCATTATGAAATGTATTTCGTACATAATAAAACTTGAAAGTCGAAATTACTCCTCGTTCTATGAGCTGCAGAATCGATGCTGTGTTAGCAGTTGTGAAAACAACATTAATCTCCTTGTACAACTTCATCAAAGCTCTTGGATGAACAGGTGCATTGTGAATAAGCAGGAATATTTTTAAAGAAATATTTTTTTTCTGAGAAGTATATCTCAGCAGTGGGCTTAAAATATAAATATATGTTTAAGCCATACTTTAAACAGATGTGCTGTCATCCAGGCTTCATTGTTCCATTTATAAAGCACAGCAAAGTAGATTTAGCATAATTCTTGGAGCCCTAGGATTTTCAGAATGTTAAACAAACATTGGTTTCAACTTAAACTCACCAGCTGCATTAGCTCCTAATAAGGGGTCAGCCTGTCTTTTGGAGCCTTAAAGCCAACCACAGACTTCTCCTCTCTAGCTATGAAAGTCCTACATGGCTCCTTCTTCCAATATAAGGCTGTTTCATCTACATTGAAAATCTGTTGTATAGTGTAGCCACCTTCATTAATTATCTTAACTAAATCTGAATAACTTGCTGCAGCTTCTACATTAGCACTTGCTGAAGCTTCTATATCAACACTTGCTGCTTCACTCTGCACTTTGATATTGTGGAAATGGCTTTAATGTTATGGAAGTGGCCTCTTTCCTTAAACCTCACGAACCAACCTCTGCTAGCTTCCAACTTTCCTTCTGAAGCTTTTTCACCTCTCTCGGCCACCACAGAATTAAAGCTAATTAGTGCTTTGCATTGGATAAGCTTTTGGCTTAAGGAAATGTGACTGATTTGATCTATCCAGACCATTAACGTTTTCTCCATATCAGCAACAGGGCTGTTTTACTTTCTTATCATTGTGTGCTCACTGGAGTAGCACTTTTAATTTCCTTCACAAAATTTATCTTTGCATTCATAACTTTGCTAACTGCTTGGTGCAGGAGGCCTAGCTATTGGCTTATCTTGGCTTTTGACATAACTTCCTTACTAACCTTTATCATTTCTGGGTTTTCATTTAAAACGAGAGATGTGCATTTCTTTTTTTCACTTGAACACTTAGAGGCCATTGTGGGGTTATCAACTGTCCTAATTTAAATGATTTTGTGTCCCATAGAATAGAGGTCTGAGGAGAGGAAGAGAGATGGGGGAATGGTGAGTCAGTGAAGCAGTCAGAACACACACAAAATTTATCTATTAAGTTCACTGTCTCATATGGGTGTGGTTTGTGGCACCCTAATAAAATTACAATAGCAGCGTCAAAGATCACTGATCACAGATCATCATAACAGATACAGTCATAATTAAAAGGTTTAAAAATATTTGGAGAATACCAAAATGTGACACAGAGACCAAAGTGTTGTTGGAAAAATGGTGCTTCAATTTGTGAAAAAGCATCGTATCTGTAAAGAGCAAACAAAGCAAGTGCAATAAAATGAGTTATACCGGTGCTGAAATTTTTAGTTCTGAAATTTTTAAAAAGAGTTTTGATTTCTCCCCTAAAATATTCTATTGTTGCACTAATCATGATGGGTGTTCCTTTATGGTCTTGAATATATTTACAATAGCTGCATAAATATTTTTTGGCTAATTATTATATCTGAATTATCACATAATATGTTTCTATAGATTACTTTTTTTTTCTTCATTATGGGTCATATTTTCTTGCTCATTGACGTATGTAGTAATTTTTAATTGCATACTAAACATTATGTATGTGCTTTGTAGGGATACTAGATTATCTCATATGTCTTTAAAGTGCATTAGATTTTCTAAGTTACTAATGGATCCTTTACATTCTGTTAGATTTTTGTTAAGTCAAGTCTACTTCTATTTTGAATTTAGTGTAATGACCTAGGAGATAGACATTCCTCCTAAGAATTGGCTTTTCTGGGTTTCAGCTGAATCTCTAGAATTATCAGGGAGTTCTTTACACTCAGAGGATTGGGACATTCAATGTTGCCCAGCACTGCATGACCTCTGATATTACTGCTCAGCTCTCGTCCCCACAACAGGAATCTCTTCTATGCCTTGTAGAGTCCTGGCTTGCACCAGTATAGCCAGCACGTGGCTGAAGTCCCACGACAAATCCCCAAAGAGATCTCTATGACACTCTTCTGTAAGGCTGCCTATTCTCTGATAACCTGCCTTAAAAGTTGACATTCCATCAACTTCCCAAAAATTCATTCGACTACCTTATCTCTGTGAGTCTTCCATTCCACTTGGTCTCAAGCTCTTATATCATGGAAGATGAGTGGCTTTAACGCAGAAAACTGCAGCAATAATGATGTTTACTCTATGTGATATATTTTTTTCAAGAATAAAAGACCCACACTACTTGTTGCTCAATTCCTAAGAATACTTGCTTCATATATTTCATCCAGTTATATAGTTGTTTTGGTTGGGAAAACAAGACTTTTGCTATCCTGACAAGTCCAGAAATAAACTTCCTGACACACTTCATAATCAACCAATTAGAAATAAATATTTTTACAAATTATAAATAAATAAATAACATCTTAAGAAATAGTATTAATTTTTCTCTATTTGGGTGAATTATTACCCTCATGCCATCCTTAGTTTGCTAGGGCTTCCTTAACAAAGTAAAATAGACTGAGTGGTTTAAACAATAGGTATTTATTTTCTCAGAATTCCAGAAGCTAGAAGCTCACATCAAGGTGTCACAAAGTTAGTTTCTTCTAAGGCTTCTCTGCTTGGTTTGCAGATGGCCAGCTTTTGTCTGTGTCTTCACATGATCTTTCCTTAGTGTGTGTCTTTGTTTTAAATATTCTTATAAGGATACCAGTTCTATTGGATGAGAGCCCACCCTAATTTCCTCATGTTAACTTAATTACAGCTTTAAAGATCCTATCTCTAAATACAGTCACATTCTGAGATACTGGTAGTTAAGCCTTCAACATATAAATTGTTGGGGGGGGGGACACAATTCAGCCAATAACTTCCCATATTCTAGATAAGTTATTTTATATCAAAGAAGGAAACCTTAGGTAATAAATAGCGTTTTATGTTATATGTAGGATATTTAAGCCAATACCTATCTTTTACACAAATGATAAAGTTTTACTATCAAGTACGTACTTGAGTTACACAGAATCTTTTTAAAATTCAAATAAATGAGTTTAATAAATCTGCAGCAGCATGAAAATTGGAGAACATTTCTATTTTTGTTTGGCAAGGAACGACTATGCTGAAGGATGAAATATTCCCCTTAGTTTATTTTAGCTGGAAACAAATAAGCTGAATAAATATTTAATTATAAGGTCACACTGTTCATCTAAATAGGTTATTTAAAACAACTTAAAAAGATCAAAAACATTTGTATTTGTGATTACTATGATTTTTCTGTTAAACTCTATGTATTTATTTTTATATGAACTTGTATCTCAAAATTCTCTAGAAATTTTCAGATATCTTTGTACATTTCTAATATCTCCAACATTGGTGGTGGGGTTACCACTTTCATAAATATTCAAATAAAACACTTTAGGCATCTATAATAAAACTACCATTCTAAACCCAGAATATATTCTTCCATCATTTCACAGAATACATTGACTAGGGTTTTGGGTAGACATGGGCTAGAGAAGTTGTATGTCATCTTTTCTTACTTCATCCCGAATTTATGCTCAATAATTATCCTTCATTATTGATACTTTTGTTGGCTGCTTTGGACTCTACAAATTACTTTGTGTGTACTAGACTTTTTAAAAGGTATAGTGACAATGAAGAATGTAATTAAAGAATAGCCAGAACAGAAACAATATTCATTGTTATAAATATTTTACTTTGTTTACAACAGAACTTCTCAATGCCTATTTACCTTTTTTATTTTAAGTAGATTTTATTTTTTAGAGCAGGTTTATGTTCACAGAAAAATTGCACAGAAAGTACAGAGATTTCTCATTTATCCCTTGTGCACATCCATGCATACCCTCCCCCATTATCAACAACATTCCCCATCAGAGTGGTACATTTGTTACAACTGATGAACTTAAATTGACACATCATAACCACCTAAATTTCATAGCTTACACTAGGGTTCTCTCTTGGTGTTATACATTCT
Source organism: Galeopterus variegatus (assembly GCF_000696425.1). Taxonomy (NCBI): domain Eukaryota; kingdom Metazoa; phylum Chordata; class Mammalia; order Dermoptera; family Cynocephalidae; genus Galeopterus; species Galeopterus variegatus. The sequence goes on along the minus strand of NW_007735435.1, from coordinate 10,801 downwards.
GTGGGTTTGGATAAATGTATAATGGCATGTACATGACATTATGGTATGATACAGAGTAGTTTTACTTCCCTAAATTCCTCTATGTTGTGCTGGATCATCCCTTTCTCCTCCCTAATCCCTGGAACCACTGATCTTTTTATACTCTGAATGATTTTGCTTTTCCAGAATGTTATGTACTTGAAATCATACCATATGTTACCTTCTAATGCTATTTTATTTCACTTAGTAATATGCATTTAAGCTTCCTCCATGTCTTTTCATAACTTGACAGTTCATTGTTTTTTAGTGCTGAATAATATTCCATTGTCTAAATATGCCACAGTTTATTTATGTAACCATTTACCTACTGAAGGACATTTTGGTTGCTTCCTGGTTTTGGCAATTATGAATAAAGCTGCAATAAAAATCTATTTGCAGGTTTTTGTGTGGGAAATAAGTTTTCAAGGCCTTTGGATGATCAAGGATTGTGCTTGCTGGATCATATGGTAAGAGTATGTTTAGTTTTGTTTAAAAAACTGCCTAATTGTCTTCCAAAGTGCCTATACTATTTTGCATCCCACCAGCAATGAATGAGAGTTCCTGTTGCTTCACATCCTCCCAGCACTTGGTGTTGTCAGTGTTCTGGCTTTTGGCCATTCTAATAGGGGTATAGTGGTATCTCACTGTTGTTTTAATTTGCATTTTCCTGATGGCATATCATGTAGAACATGTTTTCATGTCATGTTTTATTTTTTATCCGTGTCTCTTCTTTGGTGAGGCATATGGCACCTATCTTTTTGACTCCATCTTGTTGCTGTCTTGCTCTTGTTTTCAGTTTGTTTTCTTACTGAAATCCACACTTCATGAGACGTTTTCTGTTTAAAAATCCATAGAATTATAGTAAAAATTGCCTCTCTTTTGTGGGTTAAACTCAGTTCCTCAGACATTGCTTCAATTACATTATTTTATATCACCACCACCACTAATAGTTAATATAATGTTTTCCTAAACAAAAGATAGATATAAATGATTAGAAATAATAATATATTCTTGATGCTTGGAATATTGGCTTGTTTTTGTCTTAAATAGATTCAGGTCTAAACATTAGCGTGAACATCTTTTGCACTGAAACAAACAAAAACAGTAGAATTTTATATTTCAGCAGTTCAGAAAATATCCTATGGGAAAGTTATTCTTTTTCTCCCCCATTAAGTTTGTGTTTTCATTGAAGATCAAATCAATGATATTATCTCATTTATTTTTCAACATATTCTTATATAAATAAATGCAAATTTCTCATATTTTTCCATTTTACTAAGGTTATGGAACATAATGGTTTATCCCAGATTATCAGAAGTCTACACTGTATGGAAGTCTTTTATTCTAAGAGAAAACAGCATAAATCTTTGAAATGATTATATATTATTATTTATGCAAAAAAGGAAATTTTTTGAGGTTGAAATTTTGCCAACTTTTCTTTTTATTTCTTTCCTCATACAAACCTATTTACAACAGTACTAGGTTTATTCCAAATAGTTTAAAATAACTCCAGATTATATGTTGCTTTTAGCACAGAAATATATAAATCCTATCTGAGTCTTCAAATTAAACTAAATTGTTCTTTATTTCTTTTTTTTCTCCTTCTCTCTCCCTCCTCTCTCCCTCTCTCTCCATCTCTCCCTCTCTTCCTTCCTTTCTTCCTATGTTGACACTTGTTTTACATCCATAATTGGCCCTATATTCATAAATGTTTCATTTCTGCCTGAAAATAATATGTATTCTACTGTAGCCAAATGAAGTTTTCTATAAACGTCACCATCAAGCTTGTTGATAGTGAGGCTCAAGTATTATATATTTATTAATTTTCTACCTACTTTAACGTAATTATTAAGAGAATACTGAAAACTGTGACAACTTTGAATTTGTGTATTTCTTCTTCATATTCCAACAGATTTTGCTTCCAGTATT
>NW_007735435.1:7290-8252 GCF_000696425.1 Galeopterus variegatus | reverse complement strand
GTGACAACTTTGAATTTGTGTATTTCTTCTTCATATTCCAACAGATTTTGCTTCCAGTATTTTGAGGTTCTGTTATTATGAGCATGCATACAATTGAGGATTGGTATGTACTCTTGATAAATTGACCATTATATCATTATTTAATAATATTTTTGTCCCTAATGTTTTTCTCTGAAATCAAACTTGTAGTATAGCCTCTCCAGCTTTCTCTTGATTAATGTCAATATTTTAAAAATTAATAGCAGTATAATTATTATCAGTGTGTCATTATCCATCTTTGTGCTTGAACCTCTTTTTTTTTTAAAGTGGGTATTTTGTAGGTAGTGACTGGTTGCATTTTGCTTTTGTGTCCATTCTAACAATCTATATCTTTTAGTTTCATTGTTTAGGATATTTATATTCTATATGATTTCTGATGTAAATAAGACAAAAATAGTTTTTTATATTGACTCTTGATGTGAGTCGATTGTGTCCCTCAAAATTTCATATATTAGAAACTTAATACTTACTGTAACCATTAAGAGGATAGAAAAATCCTACTATGGTAATTGAAAGGTGAGGCCTTGAAGAGGTGATTATATCATGAGCACTATGTCCTTGTGGGTGAATTGACCCATTCATAGAATAATAGGCATGGTTCTTATGGCTTTAAAAGGAGAGCAAGTGGGGTGTTATTCTCCCTTTCTCAGCCATTTTGCTATATGATACCTTGCATAGCTATAGAGTTATCATGAAGAAAGGTCCCCACCAGGTGTGTCCCCTGGACTTTGGACTTCCCAGCCTCTGAAACTGTAATATATAATTTTGTTTTCTTATAAATTACTCAGACTCAGGTATTCTGTTATAAGCAACAGAAATAGACTGATACAGCCTCATACATGCCATCTCATGCTCTTCATTTCTTTTGTAGCTTCAGATTTGAATCTGTTATTTTCCTTCTGCCTGAAGAATTTTCCTTCACA
>NW_007735435.1:4548-6138 GCF_000696425.1 Galeopterus variegatus | reverse complement strand
TTTTTTTTTAATCTCTAAGGGTATGATTTCGGTTTTTAAAATATATTCATGTATCTACTTAACACATTTAATCTTCCTCTAGCTTCTCGGCCATAATAACTAAAATTATTTTAAGTGTCTTATTATCTTTGAATTCTAATTCCATCATCTGTGTTATTTCCAGGTCAATGTCAATTGATCTTTTTTTTTTTTCCTTTCTTTTTGTTCTTATTCTTAAGCTTTGTTATTATGGGTTAAGAAAGATATTCTCTCAGTACAACTTTGCCTCACCACTGAGGCAAAACTGCTAACTATTCCAAGCTAGTGAGCTCTGGAGTTTGTTCACTCTAATCCTTCCAAATAGTTCCATCCCTTGCCTTGGGTAATTTCTTTGCATGCATGTAATGATAAATATGCAAAATACCCAAATCTATAAAGGCTCATTCTGTGCAGTTCTCTCCTCCTATACTGTGCCCTGCAAGCCCCATCTCCTTGGCCTCTCCAGACTTTCAGCATTATCCTTTTAACTCAGGAAGACTTCTGAACTCTGCCTTGGAAACTCTAGGCCAAGAACGGTGCTATCCTAGTGCTCAACTTATTTGCTTTCAGTGTCTCAGCAATTACTGCCCTTCTCTGCCTGATGTTAAATATCTTGGAAACTGATTCCTCATATATAGTTTTATATTAGGATATATATTTTTTTCAGATATGTGTATAAATCTGGACCCTGTTACTGCATCTTGGCAAGAAGAATAAAAAGTTATATCTTAAAACAAATTGATTTGTTAATTAACAAAAACCTACTCTGTAATACAATATGCAATTTATTTTATAAAGAAAACATTGTAACAAATATAAAATGACTTTTGTTCACGTGTCTTGTTTGATTTTTATACATATACTGTGTAGAATATAATATTTCAGCAATTTTATAATAACAAATATTAGATAACAATACATTAGAAGATTTAGAAATAACTATCCTCAAAATGGTTTGGTACATTATTGCTGGCTCTGAGATGTAAAGGCCCAGCAACAAGCAATGGTGAGAAGCATCTTAGTCCTGAGGATGGCCCCTTGCTGACAGTCAGCAAGGAATCAGGGACTTCAGCAACAACTAAATTTGTGGTAATTTGTTATGACAAGAGTAAGAAAAGAATGTATACTATCACCCATTGTCTCTAGCTGCATTTGAGATATGCTTTAATTAGGGTTTCAAGCAGGAGTATAAAACAAATTACAATAAAGAGTCCCTATGAGGTTGGAATCTCATTACTTAGTGTTATAAAGCTGGAATGTCTAGCCTTTATCAATGTATCCAGCTCATGCTGATGGCAACCCATAGTTCAACATTTCTGAAACATCTTTGGAGGCTATTTCCCCTTATAATATAACATTGAAATTCACCCTTTTAACACTATAGTACATCTAACTATTGTTCCATTAGGTCTACCACATAAAGTAATATATGACCACAGAATGGGCATATACAGTGGGAGGCAGTAGCAAGTAAATAATAGTATAGTTTCTGAAATCAAGAGAATGATTGCTTGATACCTCTGTGATTCTGAAGCTGTTATGTATTTTTAGCTTATTTATTTGTAATATGAC
>NW_007735435.1:2878-3856 GCF_000696425.1 Galeopterus variegatus | reverse complement strand
TTGATACCTCTGTGATTCTGAAGCTGTTATGTATTTTTAGCTTATTTATTTGTAATATGACAGCAGATAACATATTTTGCGGCATAGTTTATAATCAGAATAGAAATACCAAATATAGTTGACTTTTTTCATTTTCTATTTTTAACATCCAAATCAGAACTTTGCATACTTCTCATAAAAAGACAATCAATTATTGATTATTTATGTTAAGGTGATATAAAATTAATGGTATACATAACAAACATCAGTAAATAGTCTAAAATCATTTAAATTAAATGTTTGTAAACATAAAGGTGTCACTAGATTTTTAAGGATAGATGTTATGGAAAATATATAAAATTTTTATAGAAAATTTATGACTAAAAACTAAAAGTTACTTCTGTAACTTTTCTGCTTTTTCTGACCAATAAAACTATCTCTTGTAGTTGGGGAGCATTACTTTCTACTTAGTTTTGAGCATTTATGGCATTAAGGAAAACATACAGGTTTATCATATTTTGCTTGGAAATGTATCATATATCTTATAATTAAAATGAGAATATATGTTTATCTGATATTTATTTAATATCAATAGTTAAGTTTATTAGGTGGTTTCCTAAGTTGAAAATATTTGGACAGTATGGTTTATGTATATATAAGTTGTACACACCTAAACACACATGTACGCTCAGATTTGTATATATTATCAAAGAATTATCTTTCTTAATTTGCTTTTTATTGAAATATATTTAATTTATCCAGTATAAATCATATGCTTTGATGTAGTGAAGTATATCTCAAATTAATATAGCAACAAGGAAAGCAATTTAGATGGTGTGATGAGTCACTTGTAAGAACTACTGAGGGCACTTTAAGTGAGTATTTAGGGCAGAATCCAGAATGTGGGGAGATAAAGAGGGAACAAAATATAGTAAATTGTAAACTGCATATATTATTTCAGGCCTTAAAAACCAATGCCACCTTAAGTGACATTACAAG
>NW_007735435.1:0-453 GCF_000696425.1 Galeopterus variegatus | reverse complement strand
TGCATTGATTCTGATGAGAAGTATTCTGTCATTTTTATTTGTTCCTCTGTATGACTTACATTTTTTTTTTTTCCTGGCTGCTTTTAAAACTTCGTCATTATTGACAGTTTGAAGCAATTTGATTAAGACCAGCTTTGCTTTACTTTATGTCATATAATACTGCACTCATGGATCTGTGGGTTTATAGTTTTCATGAATAATGAAAAAATAACCATTATTTCCTTTAGAATTTTCTGCTCTCACCCCTTTTTCAATTTTTCCACAACTTAGACAACATGCTTTGTCTCATAGTTCACTGAACCTCTATTTTTTTAATTTAATTTTTTTCTCTAGGTTTAATTTCATATATATATTTATTATTATGTTTTCAGAATAACTAATCTTTTGCTTGGAAACATCTAATATGCAATTATTTTTATTATTTGTACTTTTTCTATCAAACAATTTTTTTTT
>NW_007735434.1:75768-78167 GCF_000696425.1 Galeopterus variegatus | reverse complement strand
GAGGAAGCAAGAGAGAGAGAGAGAGAGGAGGTGCCAGGGTCCTTTAAACAATCAGGTCTCGCAGGAACTAATAGAGCGAGAACTCACTCATTACCCCTCTTCCCCCAGGGAGAGCATTAATCCATTCATGAGGGATCTGCCCCCATGACTCAATCAGTTTCCAACACTGCCACATTGGGGATCAAACTTCCACATGAGTTTTGGAGGGGACAACACATCCAAACTCCATAACCGAGGCAAACACTGTTCTGATTTCTATCAACCTTGATTAGTTTTGCCTATTCTTGAACTTCATATAAATGGAACCTTACAATGTGAACACTTTTGAATCTGGCATCTTTCATTCAACATAAAGTTTTTGAGAGTCATCCACATTGTTGAATATTATCCAGAGTTTATTCTTTTTCTGTTGCTGAGTAGAATTCCAGGGTATGAATATACCAAAAATTGTTTTTCCATTCTCTTATTGGCGGACACTTGGACCGTTTTCACCTTTTGGCTGTTATGAATAAAGTGGCTACAAACAGTTTTATATAAGTCTTTCTGCAGACCTTTATTTTTATCTCATTTGGATGAATTCCTGGGAGTGGAACTGCNAAGTCTTTCTGCAGACCTTTATTTTTATCTCATTTGGATGAATTCCTGGGAGTGGAACTGCTGGGTCATAGCTGAGCACAGTGTAAACGTAACATAGCTGTATGTTAAACATAATTAGAAACTGCCATACAGTCTTCCAAACATTCCCTCCAGCAGTGTATGAGAGTACCAGCTGTTCCACATCCTTGTCAACACTTGGTGTTGTCAGTCCTTTTCAATTTTAGCCATTCAATGCAGAGGCAGGTAGCCATTGCGTTTTTCAGGACTATGCAGCCTGGCACAGCGGGCTTTATAAGGAGGTGGGCAGGTGGCACTTGTTAAGTCTGGAGTATAGCAGGGTGGATGGAGTCAGACAGACCTCAGTATAAATCCCAAATCTCACAAGCCACTGGCACCTTGACAAGCCACCATCCCCTCTGTGCTCTGTTTCCTCTTCGTGAAAGGAAGAGAGTAATAGTACCTACCTTGTAGTGTTATTCCAGGGATTTAATAACACAGTGTCTACAGAGCACTTGGCATAGTGGGGGCTGGGCTCCAATCTCAGAGCTGGATTCTAGGGCAGGAGCCCTGCTCTTGGAGGACAAGCAGGGAGAGACAAAGCCAAACTTTGCCCTCATTCTAGACCTTTTGGTGGATTTGGGTTAGAGAAGCCTCTGTTTACCAAACAGTACTACATCTTTGGGACTGACTTCTTGTAGGAAGCTGGAAGAAGTTCATCAGGTGAGGCCTGGGGGATTGGAAACTGACCCCGTACCAACTGTGTCACATGTTGACAAGTGAGGCTGGGAAGGACGTGGCCAACAGAGGTCCACATTCAAGTTAGGCTGGTGGCAGGGAGCTCACCCACAGCCCTGCAGAACAAGGGAGATCAGCTGTGAAGGCAGCTCAGGACCCTCAGGAGGGCATGGCAAGCAGCTATGGGTGGTCTGGTGATGCTGGTTAAGGGAACACCATGCTTTCTGAAGACATGGGAAGGCTCTGGATGTCCAACTCTAGGAATTTGGTTAAATAAATGATTTGTATATAGGTGTGAAATACTTGAAAGCCATGAAAATGGTGCTGAAGGTGAGTATTTATGTATCAGGGAAAATAGTCACCATTTTTTGTTAAGGAACAGGGGAATAACTTAAGAGCCCAGAGCCATTCAGAATGTCCCATGGTTTCCCTCTATCCTTTGACCTTGGATGTAGCCTTGAAATAAAGCCCCCCCTTACCCACCTCCAGAAGAGAAAGAAGGCAGTTTTTTAAAAGAGAAGAAAGACACAGTGAAATGAAATCACCTGCCCAAACTATTACAAGTGAGTGTGTTTATTGCTGCTGTGCTGTTAAAGATGACACTCACTTCAGACTGCAAAGAACGCTGATGAATTATCTGGAAGCAATACCAGATGTTCCTCTCATAGGAAGGTGTGAGTTTGGAGCTGAGCAAGGCTCATGCGGGCCTTACCTGACAGCCTCTGGGTGATGATGAAGTCTTGGGGTTAGTTGTCCCTTGTTCTCTTCATGTGAAGATTCGGCAGCCGAAACGATGGGACAGATTCTCATACAGCTCCAGAGCACAGGAGAGGCCTGGGAAGGCTCGAGCAGGCGGAGGTTGGCAAGCAGAACACCCTCCAGGACGCTTCAGTGCTCAGCAGCAACTTCTTAGGATATCAGAGCTGAAAATTTGGTCAATGGGCTTTTTGGTTTGTTTTTAAATGAAGGCAACAGATTTTTGTATGCTCTATGTACAAAGAGATAATTTTTGATAATGAAATCAGAAACTTTTGATAAGTTGCTATCTTAGAAATGAAGAGCCATGG
>NW_007735434.1:68944-74531 GCF_000696425.1 Galeopterus variegatus | reverse complement strand
CCACTTGGGAAGCGCAGCGGCGCTCCCGCTGAGGGTTCAGATCCCACATGCAGACCGGTTCCTGCTCACTGGCTGAGCGAGGCACGGGGGCGGCACCGAGGGTTGCGATCCTGTTGCCGGACACGGAAAAACAAAAAAAAAAAAAAGAAAGTTACACTACTACCTGAAAGTCCACAGGTAGGATGGTGGCCCCTAAGTGCTATAAGATGGCAGCTCAGCCAGATGATCAAGGGCTGGTTCTTTTACCTCCTCACTGTGCCTCAGCTTTGTCCTCAGGCTGGACCCTGCATGGCCACAGAGGCACTCCCTGAGTTTCCCTTTAGGCTAACAGCCTCAGTTTAGGGCACGTGCTTACCCCTGGATGGATAACCTCCACCAGGGAGGGCCAAGCTCTGATGGGCCTAACCTGATCAGCCCCTACCTCTTGAGCTGGGGCTGGGTCTGCAGAGGAGTAGATACCAGGAGTTTCAATAAGAACGAAAAAAGTAAAATTTTACTTGAAGTGAGCCAGGTGCACACTGAGTCAGCCACTCATGAGGCTGAAAATTACTTCTATGGAAACTGGCTCGGCGATCACCGTGAACACCAGGGTGAAGAACAGCCATGTGAAACGCCCAGGGAAGGCCTGGGGTCCTCACAGGTGTGGGAAAGCTGCAACCCCAGCCCACGGCCAGCCCGCAGGTGTGACCCTTGCCAATGAACTGTCGATGCTGCTGGGATGACTCAGCCCAGAAGTTAAAGCCCCTCTGCTTCTTGCTCCGTGCAGTCTGTGTGTCCTAGTTGCCACCTGAAACCAAGCCATCTCAGACCTGGTGGCTAAAGGCCGCTGGCTCAGAGCAGCACATGCTCAGTGAACACAGTGCTCTGACTCCAGCTTCTGTTAAGAGGTAAATCACTTTCATTCACTACCCTCCCCACACTGACCCCTATAAGGAATTTACATCCTGTTCTTTTCACTTCCCATTACATTGTAGTGATTTTCCCATGACATTACATCTTTTTAAACCCAGTATTTTAAATATTTCATGATATCCCATTGAGTTAATAAGATTTCTACCCTTGCAAAAGCATTTTTTTATTACTGGACATTTATTTAGTCTGTTTCTAAATCTTTCTTTTTCTAAATAATCCTACCACTGATAGTTACTGGACATTTATTTAGTCTGTTTCTAAATCTTTCTTTTTCTAAATAATCCTACCACTGATATTTTATATATATATATATATATATATATATAATTTTACTATATTTTTGACTATATCACTGGGCCCTATTTCTAGAGATGTCTTTCTAGTTAAAAAGATACGAACATTTGATGAATGTTAAGTTTCTTTCCACATTTTGGAGGCCCTTCATTAAGAGAATACCTGTTATACCACATACTTGCCAACATTGTAGACCATTGTTTTTTGAACATTGACAGTTTGGTGGGTTCCAAATTCTTCTTTCCAAATTGCCATTTTGGTGAAAGCTTTTAGAGTTGGCTTACACTTTTTGTTATTCCTGGTGACCTATGACACACTCTCAGGAGGCTCACTCCCTTAATTTTCCTAACACCCTCCCTGCTCTTCCTGGAAACACACCCCCTTTAAACTGGAGGTTGTCAGCCCCCTGGTGGAAGCCTACATTCAGAGATCAGCCCAACATATTTCCAGGGAGCCAGTTTTTCCTGGAACAGCAGCTCCACCTAGCCAGCATTTATTGAGCATCCTCAGCCTGAGCAAGGCACAGGTATCCAGGTTAGTTGGGCCATGTCTAAAGGAGGCCGGGCACCCTGGGGCCTACACACAGGAGGCAAGTGGGTGCCCATGTTGGAGGCCAGGGTGGGCCAAGACAAGCGTGGTCTGGGAGATGCTTAGTTCGATAGACTGATTACCGAGACCAGGAAACTGAAAGTCAAAGGCAGGAATATGGGCATGAACGAAGTCAGGAAGCTACTTCCCAGAACAATTAGGCTATTGCCAAGAATGATAATAATGTTGGAGTGAGCAGGACTGAGGTCATGTTGGGACCTTAAACCGCATGAGCTTTAGGGGGGAAAAAAGACAGTTTTTTTTCTTGGCATGTATTTCTCTGAATTCCCTCTTTTCCCATGCTTATTTGATATTTTGAACCTTGGTTATGGGGCAAGATGATATTATTTACATAAAGGTAAAGTTGTTTTCCAGTCAGCCTGAAACTGCAAACTTGTCAAGAGACATGCACCATCCAGACCCCTGAGAAACCAAGGAAGGCATCAATAAAGCTATGCGGATCCCACCCTGAAGCAGGTCAGAATCCTGCAGGACACTAAGATAACGTCAAGGACAAGAACAGAAGCCAGACAGAGCCGTGGCGAGACCTTGCACCCGGCTCCTTGCACGGAGCCCACATCACTCCTGTTCCCCTCCCTCTTGCTTTTCACTTCCCACATTCCATTCCCTCAGCCCCTCTTTAAAAACCCCTCAGTATTTGAGCTTTGAGATAGGTTAGTCTACCCTCTCCTTCAGGTTACTCGTCCTGAATAAAGCTGGCTTCCCTTATCATTAGTATTTGACTTTTGAGTCTTTGTTTGGGAGGTGGGCTGCCCGACTTGGATTCAGTAACCATAATAATGCAATAGCTATGAATTTATTGAGTATTTACTATTTGCCAGGCATATTTATGTACACTATTTTATTAAATTCTCACGGCAACTCAAGGGGATTTTTATCTCTGTTTTACAGAAAATGAGACCCAGAGAGGTGAAATAATGTTCCAGTGTCACCCAGTGAGGCACAGGTGTGTGTGTGTGGGGGGGGTGTTGTTGAGCCTCTGCAGTCTGAGCCTGTAGTTCCTCTGTGCCCCTCCTGAGGTAGCAGCTCTGGCAGATGGCCGGATGAGCTACTGCAGGGAGTGGCAGGTGCAGGGTCCACCATTGGAGTTTCTTTGTGACAAGTGTGTGGAGCAGAGCCACATCACAAAACCCTACAGAATTTACAAGGATCAAGTTCTGCTAATTAACATCTGGCATGTCAAGCTGCCCCACGCTGGGCTGGCTGGGCCTGGCCCTCTGAGGAGTTTACCATCTAATAGGAAGAAGAGAGTGTCCACACCCACCGAGGGCCCAAGGCAGAATACGTCAGGGACTCTTGCAGATTTGCAAAGAAAGTACTAAGACGGTTGGTTGTCACAGGCAGGCAGGGAGGTCCTGGGAGAAGGTGGCATTCAAGAAAGTGGAGAAGAGCAGGGGGAGTTTTGACAAGCAGAGAAGGTGGTGAGAACATGCCTGTCAACTTATATGTGGCCTAGGAAGGGTGTGAGGGAAGCCAGCGACCCTACCTGCTTAGGGCAAAGCGCTGCAGGGGCCTTCTGCCTGGACCCTCCCACTTCCCTCCGAGGCCCAGGTCTGCAAGGTTGGTGGGCGGGTTTCCAGCTGGGAATGGGACTAGTTAAGCTATCAGGCAAGAAGCTGCTGGCACTTAACTTGAACTGAACAGGCTCCCAGTGGAGCCCTTCTGAGCCCAGGAGATGGGCTTTACAAAGTCTCTTCCACTTGCAGGTCACCAGGCTGGCTCTGTTCCTGTGTTCCTGGGAAAATGGTCCTCGCCAAAGTGGCAGATGGCCCTTTTATCAGGGCTAGTACGTCAGCTGCCAGGCTGATTTTTTTTTAGGTTTATTTTTATTAAAAGCTAATTGAGTCAAGTATGGGGCAGCGCTGTCCAATAGAACTTTCTGTGATGGTGGAAATGTTCTATAATCTGCTTTGTTCAGTGCGACAGCCACCCATCACAGGTAGCTATTGAGCACCTGAAATGTGACAAGTGTGACTGAATTTTTAATTCCAAATTTCAATTAATTTAAATGTATTACATATGGGGCTAGTGGCTGCCAAATTGGACAGTGCAGAGGAATGTTGTGCAGTGGAGGAATGTTGGTGTAAAATAATCTCGCAAATTTGCACACAAATTTACAAAAACAGTTTCTCAAATCTTGTGTGAAGTTTACAGGATCTTGGTCATACAGAGCAGGAGAATCTTATGCAATATTTGGAAGGGGATGTGTGCAGGTAAATATTCCCCTCTCCAGTGAATAGATGTGCCGTTCTGTATACCCTGTATGTTATCAAATGCAGGGGTGACCAGGATACTTTTTGTGGAAAGTATAGAAAAAAAATTTTTTGGAGTACTCTTGAGATCTGGAAATAAAAATTTCAAGATGTTTGCTTTTTTTTTCAGGGATAAAAATTTCTTTTTTAGTAGGAATTATAATAGCTACTCTTCCCTGAGTGCCTACAAATTTTTTGGAGTACTCTTGAGATCTGGAAATAAAAATTTCAAGATGTTTGCTTTTTTTTTTCAGGGATAAAAATTTCTTTTTTAGTAGGAATTATAATAGCTACTCTTCCCTGAGTGCCTACTATGTGCCTCATACCTTCCATATGTTGCCTTTAATACTCACGTCAACACCCCAAGTTGGGTATCACTGAGGTCACTCACATTTGAGAAAACTGAAGCTAAGAGAAGTTAAGTGATCTCATGAGCATTAGAGTTCCAAATTATGTGTTTTTAACATTCTGAGCCCATTGCTTGGAACAAAAGAAAGTGAACCCCAGATACCCAAGGATATAAAAAGTAGCTTGACCTGGACTTTGCATGGTGATCACAGAATTAAAAATTATCAAAGGACTTATGGTCAAGATGTTGGAAGAGACAATCCCCAGCATCACTCTCTCCCACAAATCAACCAATTTACAACTACAAAAAAGCAACGACAGCCAAGCTGGGGCCACTGGAGCTCAGGGGAAGAGGAAGAAAGACCTACAGAATACATGAAGGCAAGAGAAGCCAAGATGAGAGAAAGAAAGAACCACTCCGACTGTTTCAAATCTTAGCCACTTCCAGGCTGGAGCTGCTGAGCGCATGGAGCAGGAGCTAGCAAAAGCCACAGCTGCACCCTTTGGATGGAGTTGCTTGGAGGCGGCAGGGGACAAAAGGGCCTTGGTGGCCCCCGGGCCAGCAAGACCACTAATAGGGGTTCCATGGACCCACATAGGAGTGAAGAGCCACAACAACTGAAAAAAAGGAGCCACTCAATGGCTGGTGAGTCATCACAAGGGACTGGCACATAGCCCATCCCATGGGAAGTGTTTAGAGCATGGGTGGCAGACAGGGGAAAACTGGGGCACAGCAAGGACAGCTGATCTGCACCCCAATCACCACAGGACCCCTCAGAGGAGACTGGTCAGGAATATTGAATTGCATGGGGTGCAGATTGGTGAAAAGACTCAGGCCCAGACCAGAGTTTCTACACAACCCAGGTGCACTGAATTCCACTAGAACCAGAAATTCCTATAAAGTCAACCATTAAAACCTGAGCTGCACAGGGCCGGCCCGGTGGCGCACTGGAGAGTGCGCCGCTTGGGAGTGCAGTGGCGCTCCCGCCGAGGGTTCGGATCCCATGTGGAGACCGGTTCCCGCTCACTGGCTGAGCGCAGTGTGGGCGCGACACCGAGGGTTGCGATCCCGTTGCCGGTCCCCAGTATGGGCGCAACACCGAGGGTTGCGATCCCGTTACCGGTCAGTAAAAAAGACAAAAAAAAAAAAAAAAAAAAAACCTGAGCTGCAA
>NW_007735434.1:40089-68742 GCF_000696425.1 Galeopterus variegatus | reverse complement strand
TCCCCAGTATGGGCGCAACACCGAGGGTTGCGATCCCGTTGCCGGTCCCCAGTATGGGCGCAACACCGAGGGTTGCGATCCCGTTACCGGTCAGTAAAAAAGACAAAAAAAAAAAAAAAAAAAAAACCTGAGCTGCACAAAAAGCCTTCCCTGGGGAATCAGCAGCATGGCAGCAGCAATTTAGCTCAACCACAGGGCTCCAGTGCTAGTCCCCACAGGAAGTTCCCCCATTTTAGAAGGAAGCAAAGGACAACAAATTAGTTCCAGTGCAGAGTTTAAATGGTGGGAACAGCAAATAATCCAACACAGAACTGAAAGAAAAACAAAGTACCCACAGCCAGAGACAAAGTTTAATATTAACTAGTAAACATCTCATTTCACCAAAGAACACCTATAACAACTAGAAAGACCGGAAGTCTCTTGGGCTACCAAGCCAGAAAGTGGGGAGGGCTGGGGACCTCAGCCATGCCCCCCGACACCCACAACCAGTCCCACAGGTAGGGGCCAAGGGCCTCAGCCACACCCCCTTGACATGTACAACCAGCCCAGTGACGACCACCAACCCACCACAGGAAGCACCCCAGGCTCTCCCGAGGTGGATCAGTGGGGGGACCAAGGGCCTTGGCCATGCACCCCCAACGTGGGCAATCAGCCCAGCGATGACCACCAAGCTGCAGGAAGAAGGGCCCCAGGTTCCCGAGCTGGGGTGGTGGGGGGCAAATTCTTTTGCCACATCCCCTAACATCTGCACCCAGCCTGGCAATGACCAAAACACCGCTGGAAGCCCCCCGGTGTCTCCTGTGGGAAAGAGGGGGGTGCCACAGGTCTCAATCCCACCCCTTCTCCTCCCTCCTTCCATCCCATTTCCTTTCCCTTTCCCCTCTCCTCCTCCCTCCCAACTACTCCACAACAACATCCTAGAATGTAAAACAATAATATTAATAAAAAATAAAAATAAAAAATATCAACTCTTCCTGGGTCTTAATATATAAATAAATAAATAAATAAAAATTATCAGAGCTGGAAGGAAATACAGAGATCCTTTTGTCCAAATACTTATTTTACAGATGAGACTCTGAAGCCAGTGTTTACTGTTTGCCAGGCACTGAATAACACCACTGACTAGCAAGCCAGCCCCAGGGGGAAGAGGACGGGTGCAGCAGTTACTTGTAACACTTTATGCTGAATCTACCATTTGGTTGAGTTACAGGGTGGAGTCACAGCCAACTGTGCAACCCAAAGTAATTTCAAAATACCCATGATCTTTTCTTTAATTTTTCTAAGCCAATGAAGAAGACTATAGTTGCAGCTCCTGTGTTGCTCTCTTCAAAACCCTTGGGAAACCATATCCCATTATCTCCAAATCCTCCTAATTCTATTCTATTCTCTTCCTCCTCATTCAATCAGGCTTTTATCATGTACATTGACACACTTTCCCAAATCTTCCCTGCTTTTCCCATCTTTTAATTTGCTCTTCCTTGCCCATTACAAAAGTCAAGAAAACCATTTGGTCTGGACAGGTTCTTTCCTTGAAGGGTGGGGGGCAGGGGAAGAGGAAGGAATGAAAACCGGATGCCAAGGCTAGAGTCCTCTGGGTCACTCAGGGTGTGGGCACAGGCTGGGAACATTCACATAAACGACTTCCTTTCCATCTCATTACAAAATGCAAACATGACATGTGACTTGGGAAGACACAGAAGTTACCTATGCCTTGCTGTGGCTGGCAGTTAGCAGGCAACCCAACATCCATTCCTTCATCCCTTTTTCTTGCTAATAAAACCCTGATTGTGCTTTTGAGTAACCAAGGGAGCAGATTCAAGTGATGAAACATGATTGGTCTAAGCCAGTCATGATAGCTTCTCATTTCACCAGCTAATTGATTTACCAATCTCCCTCGCAGCTGGTTGTGGCCATGAGGTCTGGTTTGGCCAAGGATATTGTGGTAGGCAAAATAATGCCCTTCCAAGATGTCCGCATTCTAATCTTCAGAATTTGAGAATATGTTAATTTACATAGCAAAAGGGAATTAACATTGCAGCTGAACTTAAGGTTGCTAATCAGCTGATTTTAAAATAGGAAGATTATTTTGATTATCTGATGAGTCACTGTAATCACAAGGGTCCTTAAATGTGGAAGAGGTAGGCAGAAGGGTTGGTGTCAGAGTGATGCAGCATGAGAAAGGCTTGGTCAGTCATTGCTGGCTTTGGAGATGGAAGGAGCCATGAGCCAAGGAGTGTGGGGAGCCTCCAGAGCTGGACAAGGCAGGGAAATGCATTCCCCTGTAGAGCCTCCAGAAGGAAGACTGTCCTGCTGACTCCTTGGTTTTAGCCTGTGAAACCCATTTTGGACTTTGATCTCCAGAACTGGAAGATATTAAATTTGTGTTGTTTTGAGTCACAAAGTTTGTGGCAACTTGTTATAGTAGCAGTAAGAAATAATACAGACATATAAGGGAAACTCTGTTGGGGCTTCTGCCAAGCCCTTTGCTTTTCTGATAAAAGGAGAAAACACGCTGGTCCTTCCTTTCACTTCATTCTTCCTGCCTTGAAAACAGACATGATAGCAGGGCCTGGGGCAGGCCTCTTGTGACTATTAACCCACAAGCATGAGATGAAAAGCCACAGGCCAAGGATAGTTGAGAGGAAAGAGAGAAAGAACCTGGGATTTCATTGCATTGCTCAGTTACAAAAACAATCGCAGAGCTGTGAATTCCAGACTCCTCTTACGGAGGAGCTATGGGAGTGAGAACAGTAAGTCCTGTGTGTTTAAGCCTGTTAACTGGATCTTCTGTTACTTGCACAGTCCATCAGAGTTCTTACTGTGCAAAAAATGGGCATGAGCCAAAAAGAAAAAGAAGGAAATCATGCAACTTAACTGGGAAGGGATACAAGAGGTGGGGGATGGGGGGATCAGACGTGGGGCAATTCCCATCCCCAGGGCTTTAGGAAAACCTAACCTGGCTCCAGCTTTCAGCCCCTCCTTGGAAAGCTTAATCTCTACATTTGGGTCTGGAGAGGAAGTGGGGCTTCCAGCAACTGTCACGCCTAAGGAGGCAGCCAGACTTCCCTGGGCAGGTACTGAAATGTGGACTCCTGCCACCTGACCACAGCTTGAGGCTGTAGACTGAGTTACGAGGGACCCTCGTGCCCCCCTAAAATGTAGAGAAACAACTAGCATGTATCCCCCAGCTTCTCCAAAAACTGGAGAGGAGAGAGGAGAGGGTCTTCTTCCAGACTGGGCAAGGAGCTGGGGTTCAGGGCGAGGGTGGGGTGACAAGGCTGCCTCCACAGTCACTACCCCTGTCATTTGGCAGGTGCCATGGGAGCCCACTCAAAGTAGCTAGATAGACCCCAGTTCCCCCATCTGCAAGGAGGGGTAGGAGTCAGAGAGAGACTTGGCAACAAACCAAACTGAACGTCCATTTGTTTAATTCTCTTATCGAGCACCTACCAGGTACCAGGGATGGGATCACAAAGGTGAAGGGCAAAGTCCTGCCCTTAAGGACCACACAGACTTGTGGGAAACCAGGTATGAGAGTGACTCCAGCCAGGCAGGAGGGGCAAAGGCACCATGAGGGAGGCAGCAGTGAGTCCCTGAGGGGACCTGTGGGTCACAGATCATGTCCAGCAGAGGGACCCCGGAGGCCTTCCTGATGGAGGGACTGTGAGGAGGCCACAGGAAGCCACCCTAGGTGGAGGTGGCGCTGACACCAGGAGAGGAAGCACGAGAAGTGTGGTCACAAAGTGCAGACTGGCTGACATACAAAGGACAACGTAGGGTGGTGGCTGCTTATTAAGCCAAGAAGATGTGTTGGAGCCAGTGACAGTCTGGAAGGCTCCGTGCTATGAGCAGCAGTGGGGGGTCATTAATAGGGGGATAACCACAATAGAGCTATGTTTCAGGGATTTTAACTGGCTAAGGGGATTGGAGAAGGAAAGAGGCCTGGGATCCACCCATGAGAGGGGAACCTCTTGCCATAGTCCCCACAGGCGAGGCAGGGGCAGGGCAGAGCGGAGAGGCTCTGATGCGGTGCCAGGCACCCCTGCCCTCCCCAGATCCGCTGCTCCAGACACCACCAGAAGAGCTCATCTCGCTCCATAGAAATACACACTTTTGTTCGCCACCAAGCAGCACAGTGATAAAGCAAACACAAGTTTAAAGTTTTCAAATTGGAAAGCTAAAGCCATACATTATACATATATAAAAAATAAATTATATAATAAACTCTCTCTCTCTCTCTCTCTCTCTCTCTCTCTCTCTCTATATATATATATATATATAAATCTGTCACTAAAATAAAAATAGGTACTTAACTTTAAACAAACCTGGAATGATCTTCACTAGACTTAGGGCATGGAGTACAATAGGGTCTTGTCCCCATCGTCTGCTACAAGCCTCAGGGAACACAAGCTCCCTCTCCAAATGGACACACTGGGCCGTGGTGGGGGTGGGCTCAGCTCTGACACAGCCTCCCCTTCCCAAGGCCATTGGTAAAAGCACATGCTCTGATGAGGGGGGTAGTGCCCTAGGGACCCTCAGCAGCACTCTGTTAATGTCACCACCTCTGAGACACCTCCGGCAGGTGGCTTTGGTGGTTCAGCACAGCCTTTGTATGTGCTCTTGGAGGGCTCAGCTGGGCCTCTGCAGGTGTCTCTTGTTGACTAAGGTAAATGTTCTGGCACAGAGCTCTGAAATAGTCTCTTAGGGGCTCTTAGGGGCGCCGCCCAGGATCTCTCTAGAGGTATTGGATCAACATCTTGTAGGACTTTTGGTGACTTTCCTTTTCCAGGAGGAATCTGATGTCTGATTCCTTCCAGGCCCAGCCTGGCTTCTTTTAAACCCCTGCCAGGAATTCTGTGTTCTCCATAAGGACACGAAAAACTCAGGTCTCTGAGTGTCTGAATTTGAGAAAGAGCCACCGTGGGGTGTCCCAGCATCCCTCTGTTATCAGGTGGTGGTTAGTCTACCAACATCTACCCTGGCCCTAGCTCTGGGGGACAGAGCCCTGGTCAGCAATAGTGCTGGGTCAGAAAATGGGATTCCACAGGTGAGCCTGTTTCTTATAAGGCCTGGGGTCAGAGAGAAGGAACTGTCCCTGGATAGTCAAGGACCCAACAGGCTCAGAGGCTAAGGGCCAGAGGGAGGGGGCAAAGGACACGGAAAACACAGCCCCAGCCTTAGGGGGAGGCGGCAGGAGAGCAGGCTAGATAAACTCTGTATTAGTCCATTTCCATTGCTTATAACAAAATACCTGGAACTGGGTAATTTATAAAGAAAAATGAAATTTATTGCTTACGGTTTCTGAGGCTGACAAGTCCAAAGTCCATCTGGTGGTGGTGACAGTGACCCCGGGGTCTCACATTGCAAGATGGTGGAAGCAGAGAGAGCAGAGAGAGAGGAAGACAGAATCTCCTCTTCTTTTAAAGCCCTCGAACCACACCCCTGACCACCATTTAAGCCCTCAGAACCACACCCCTGACCACCATTTTTAATCCATTCACTAGGGCATGGTCCTATAATCCTCTTCCAGGAACCCAGATAGAGAGGAATGTGTGTGGCCTATTGAGTGATGCCTTCAATCATATCTTACTATAAATCTGTAATTTTCTTAAGATAGCCATTGATAGATTCTAATGGCATTCCAAAAGAGAAATTTAGTAAAACTTCTCGGAGGGGTCAGTAGGAAGTTCAGCTGCCTGCTGCTCTGCTGTAAAGTAGGCACGTTTTAGGTTATTCGGAAGCGTATTCTTCAAGCATTCCTCCCTGAATGTGGTTTCTTCACTCAAGAGAAGGGCAGTGAGTTCAGTATTGTACTTCCTGGATATGCATGGATCGTAGATGAGCTGGGGGTAGATTGACATCCTCCTGTGAAGGCTAAGGAGCCCAATAAGAACAGCCTGGAAGACCATTTTACTCCCACTCTGGGCTTTCTTGAGAGAAGACTCCTTTCAGAAGCCCGTTTGAATCTGCTCTGTTATATAGATAGATGGGGAAGTGAATGATTCCCAAGTTCCACTCAGTATGGCATGGTTTGAGACTGAACAAAGTTTAGAATATGTAAAACCACTCAGTGACACTGGCCAGGAAAGAAAACCCTCAACACATCTCTCACAGACTACCTAGCTTAGATCCTGATTCCTGGTGAACTGTCTGTGATAAACTATTTGTGATGGTAACTAAAGGAAATAACTTGTCATATGGGAGTGTTACTTAACTGACAAATAAAGTAACTAAAATCAACTAAAAGTGGGGAAGTGTCTACCAAAAATAGTAACTTTAGCTTTAGGATAGTTGGTGTTTAGAATAGCCTTTCTGGCAACAGCTAATTAGCAAGGTTGCTTGTCCTTTCGAGTTGACAAACTTGCATCATATATGGTGAAGGAAGGCCTGTCTGTATTTTTTGTTTTAGAGTGGTGTGTGCCCAGTTCATCTAAAAGTGGTATCAGTTGTTAGATCATTAGAAATAAGTTAGAAAGGGCCGGCCCATGGCTCACTCGGTAGAGTGCGGTGCTGATAACACCAAGGCCGCGGGTTCGGATCCTATATAGGGATGGCCGGTTTGCTCACTGGCTGAGCGTGGTGCTGACAACACCAAGCCAAGGGTTGAGATCCCCTTACCGGTCATCTTTAAAAAAAAAAAAAAAAAATTGTCTAGAAATTCTCCTCATTTCACTTACAAACAAACCGATTTGGCTCCCACTGGCCCTGACAAAACCTGCTGGAGGAATGCCTTGCCCTTCAAACCGGCAGTGGGACAGTCATTTTCATTCATGGCTGCACGTTGGAATCATCCTGGGAGCTTTAAAATTGATGGCTGAGTATCCCACATCAGACTAATTAAGCCCGAAGCTCTAAGCGTTGGTCCAGGTGAAGGTATTTTAAGAAGCATCTCAGGTGATTTGAAGGTCGAGAACCACTGTAGCCAGGGGACCAGGCGTTCTTGCCACGTGCCTCCTCTTACCCTCCCGCTCAGTACTGTGCTGGGGTCTCTCATTCCTCTGGGCTCAGCCATCCACTCTCATGCATTCTCTTCTAGACAAACCCTTCTTTGCAACCAGGGGCACATCTAAACTGGCTGTTTACTCCTCAGATAGCCTGTGTGACTCCCCCCCTCCACCGCCATCCCTCCTCCGTCTCCCTCAGCGACATAGGACAATAATTCCAGAAGAAGCCCCAGGGAATCCTTCTGCAGACACCTCCCTTCTCCAGGGCCTACCTAACGTGTGCACAAGAAGGTTCTGGAAGAGTGAAGCTGGAAAAGAGGGTTCTGTGTGCCCTTGTTCCCACCCCCAGCACCCCCTGGGGAGACTCCCTTGTTCAAGTTCTGACACTCCCACAGGTCAAACTCAAGTCCCAACCGAGGCGCAGCTCTGCTTCGCAACCACATGAGCATGAGGCCACCCGCTCTGTCACCACCTCACCTTCCACTTCCCCTTGCCCCTTGTGGCCATTTCTGCACAAATAAAAAGCAATGGGATGAAACTCACAAAATAACATTGCCCCAAGAAAGCCAGACACAGAAGAGTAGCGCTGTATGATCCCATTTATGTGAAGTTCAAAGACAGGCAAATCCACGCTGTAAGAATCAGGGCGGTGGTTACTCTTGGGGTTGGGGGCCGGAAGGGAGTGAGACGGTCATGACGGTGTTCTGTCTCTTGATTTGGGTTACACAGGTGGCCACGGTCATGGTATGAAACTTCAACAGGCTGTGCACCTATGATGAGGGCTTTTCTGTAGGCAGAACCCCCCGCCCCCCCATATTTAGGGCAGGAGGGGCAGCGGGTTCAGAATGCTGCAGAGCCTCATGAGCAATTCGTGGGTCCCTCAAAGCAGCCCTTTCTGCCGGGCTCCTGGCTTGGGGTGCATTCACGGGGCTTAGGCTTTTATGACTTGGGGGACACAGGACAGAGCTTTCAGGGACAGGCTTGGGGCAGTGACTCCATCAGCCAGTGGTCAGGCCTCTGAAAGTCCTCTCCATCTCACCTTCCTGCGAGATGCATGGGAGGCCACAGCCCCAGGCCCGCCCAGCCTCAGCCCCCAGCACAGGCTCTCGGGGAGGTTTGGGCAAGGACGAATGTGGCTTCCAGAGAGGTTTGTCCACCTGAAATCCAAGCAGTGTCTCTGAAACGCTCTGAGGACAGCCCTCGGCCTGAGAGAGGATGAGCAGGGTGTTCCCGGCCTTGGTAGGGGAGCGGGTCCCACTCCACGTGTGCAGGGCGGTTATTTCAGCACGGGGCTGGGTTCCCACTGCTGCTCCCAGTAGGGCTCGCCTGTGGTGAGCCGCCTGCCCGAGCCCGTGCGAGGTGGCAGTGGAGAAGCTGCCAAAATCAACATCAACGTCAGCCGTCCTCTCTTGGAGCCGCCAGCAGTCTCTGAAGCAACAAAACCCAAGATCCTGTTGCTGAGCCGATAAGTTCTCTCCACCTGCAGATGGGTTCCCCACCCCACGCAGACCCAGCCTCCTTTCTCTGCAGTGGGGTGTGCAGTGAAGGGAGCTGGGGGTGGGTGAGGTTTGCGGGAATGGCAGCTTTGAGGGGCCCCAGGCAGAGCCCCAAGAACCGGCTTCAGATGCTTCTCGAAACTTCAGGACTCAGTTCCTGCTGGAACTCTGGATAAAGGGAGCTGGTGCCAAAGCAGGGGATTTAAAGTAACAACAGCCATGATGAGCCATATTGCGCTCCCAGTGGGGGGTCTCTAGCCAGTGCCCCCCCTCCCTCAGCCACTGCCCATAGACTGGATACAGAGGAAGGTGGCGGAGGACTGGGGTGTGCGTCCTGTGTTCCTCCCACTCCCAGTGGGGGGTCTCTAGCCAGTGCCCCCCCTCCCTCAGCCACTGCCCATAGACTGGATGCAGAGGAAGGTGGCGGAGGACTGGGGTGTGCGTCCTGTGTTCCTCCCGTCTGGGTGGCCTTCACCTGCAGAGCTCAGTCTTCGTCTGTGAAATGGAAAGCAGGAGCCACTGCTGCTACCTTCTAATTTGTACCTCTCTCAACTTCCTAACCATAATTGCTTTTTAAAAAATATCACCAGGGCTTCTCTGTGTTAGAAATACAATTTTATAGCATGGCTCTGCAGACCTGCAGGCCTAGTAAATCTCCAGGTTTCAGAAGAACCCCCTCCCTAAACCCGTGTCACAAGAAGATGCGTCGAAATGTTGTCCTTCTCACTGTCCCCTGATGTCCAACTTCTTTTTGGCAAATAACCCTAGGTATTAGTTTCCTAGGGCTACTGTACAAAGTACCATGAACTGGGTGGCTTAAAACAACAGAAATGTGTTTTCTCACAGTTCTGGAGGCTCAAAGTCTGAAGTCAAGGTGTCAGCAGGGCTATAGTCCCCTTGAAGGCTCTAGAGGAGAATCCTCCCTTGCCCCTTTCTAGCTTCTGGTAGCTCCCAGCAATCCTTGCTCCTTGGCTTGCAGCCCTGTCACTCCAATCTCTGCCTCCATCATCATGTGGCCTTCTTCCCATATGACACATCTGTGACTCCAAATACCTCTCTCCCCTTATAAGGACACCAGTCAGTGGATTAGGACCCACCCCATCTAGTATGACCTCATCTCAACTTGATTCCATCTGCAAAAACCTTATTTCCATAAAAGGTCACATTCACAGGTTCCAAGTGAACATGAATTTGGGGGGTACACTATTCAACCCAGTACACCCTGTTATTACAACATGTCTGAGTGCTAAACTGGGCTAGGGCAGTGGTCAACCACATGAGGTCCAATTCAGGGAGAAAATTATAAATGTTTGTGAGCTACATTTTGTATTTTAGAAATTATTCTATTTTTAAAAAATCAGGAAATGAAGTATCTCTAACTGCCTATCCATTTTATTAACTCCTTGTCACTAAGGGGTTTTAATTTTTGGCTACAAAAAGTGTTTGAAACTACATAACCACGGTGTGTTGTGGAATCTGAATGCAGTTCTGTGGCTCTGAACAGCTTCTGAGGCTTTTCTTTTCCCTTCTGATTCTGTAAGTTATTTTACTGTGAAATGTTAGTACTGTATAATTCGTCTTAAACATATTAAAATAAGAACCTTTTCATTGCCAATGAGATAAATAGCAATGTCATTCAGATCAGGTATTCCTCAGTTCACTTACTTCAAAACACGTTTTTTCATCAGGAATTTAGATAGTTGTATATAAAATAATCTTAGCTATTCATTGAAGAAGAAATAAAAATGAACAGCAAACATACAAAAAAAGTTCAAGTTCACTGATTGCCAAGATGCAAATTAATATAACAATAAGATATCATTTTTACTCCTCAGATTGGATAAAATAGAAAAGATTGATAGTATCTAGTGTTGGTGAAGATGTGGAAAAATATCTAGAATATGCATGCATGAAGCATTTAAAAAGATGACCATTGCAGAACAAAAAGGGAGGAAATGTCTAAATGACCATGACAAGGGGAAATGTTTGAATGGCTAAACAAATTACGGTACATGCATATGTTAATAATGCAGAACACGAGGCAGCATTAAAATGAGTAGATCTCCATGTACTGACACAGAGAAATCTGTAGGACATATTGTTAAGTAATTTGTAGAGTGTGTATATCAAAAATTCCAGAACCCACAAAACTGACAAGCAATGTTTATTTACCCTTGGAGAGAGGATTTGGGGGAGGGAGAATGAAAAAAAAAAGTTCCCTTTTTATCTTTAAAATGATTATGAAATATTTGAGGCATATAAACAAGTATGAAGAGGTCTTTCACTTTTCCTTATGGATATATCTGTGTGGTCTAAGGGCTCCGGAGTCAGACTGTCCAGAGTTCGACTCCAGCCTCATACTAACTGTGTGCCTCAGTTTGCCCACCTTTCCTTTCCTCTGTGCCTCAGTTTGCTCATCTGTAAAATAGATTAATTTCTAAAATACAAGATGTAGCTCACAAACATTTATAATTTTTTCCCTGAATTGGACCTCATGTTGCCAACCACTGCCCTAGCCCAGTTCAGCACTCAGATATGTTGTAATAACAGGGTATACTGGCTGAATAGTGTACCCCCCAAATTCATGTCCTCCTGGAACCTGTGAATGTGATCTTATATGGAAATAGGGTTTTTGCAGATGGAATCAAGTTGAGATGAGGTCATACTAGATGGGGTGGGTCCTAATCCACTGACTGGTGTCCTTATAAGGGGAGAGATGTATATTGGAGACACAGACACACATAGGGATGACAAATGTAGAGCACAAGACACAGCACCACCCTGTGCAGAGTCTCGGGATGAGGAAGCTCCTCCTGATGTGTGTGCGGAATAAGGGGAGAGATGTATATTGGAGACACAGACACACATAGGGATGACAAATGTAGAGCACATGACACAGCACCGCCCTGTGCAGAGTCTCGGGATGAGGAAGCTCCTCCTGATGTGTGTGCGGGCTGGAGGGTTGCAGTGGCATCCTTGAATTCACTAAATACAAAGAGCAGAGCTCTGTGAAAAACAGCATGGCAGGTCCCCAAAAAGTTAAACAGAATTACCATATGATCCAGCAATTCCACTGTGGCTATGCATCAAAATAATTGAAAACAGGGTTTTGAACACATATTTGTACTTTTTTTTTTTTTTGGTAACAGCTTTATCGAGATGTAATTCATATACGTGATGGTTAGTTTTATGTGTCAACTTGACTGGGCTAAGGGATGCCCAGATAGCTGGTAAATCATTATCTCTGGGAGTGTCTGTGAGGGCATTTCTGGAAGAGATTAGCATCTGGATCAGTGGACTGAGGAAAGAAGATGCATCCTCCCCCATGCCAGGGGGCATCATCCAGTCTGCTGAGGGCCAGATAGAATAAAAAGGGGGAGGACGGGCGAATTTGCTTCCTGTTTGATCCAGAACGTTCATCTTTCCTGTCCTCAGACATCCGAGTTCCAGATTCTCAGGGTTTTGGACCTAGACCAGGATTTGTACCATTGGTTCCCTGATTCTCAGGCCTTCAGATTCAGACTGAATTACACCACCGGCTTTCCTGGGTCTTCACCTTACAGATGGCAGATCATGGGACTTCTGAGCCTCCATCATTTAGTGAGCCAATTCCTATAACAAATCTCCTCTTATATTTTTATCTTATTTTAAAAATTTCCTCATGTATTTTTGTCATATTGGTTCTGTTTCTCTGGAGAACCCAGACGAATACAACATACCATACCAGTCACACATTTAAAATATACAACTAAATGTTTTATAGTACAGTCATATATTTATGCAACCATTACCTCTATCAATTTTAGAACATTTTCATGACTCCAAAAAAGAAACTCTGTTCCCCTAGCTGTCACTCCCCATTCCGCCCTCCCTCCAGCTGTAGACAGCCGCTGGTCTCCTCTCTGTCTCTATAGATTTGTCTGTTTGAACATTTCACATAAATGGAATTATACCACATGTGGTCCTTTGTGACAGGCTTCTTTCACTTAACGTTTTCAAGGTTCATCCATGTTTTAACATGTTTCGTTACTCCATTCCTTTTTATGAACAAATAATATGTCATTGTACGGATATACCACATTTTGTTTATCCTTTCACTTATCTATGGATACTTGGGTTGCCTCCACCTCGTGGCTATTGTAAATCATTCTGCTGTAAATATTCATGTACAAGATTTTGTGTAGAGAAGGTGACTTTCAAGCAAAGATGTGAGGGAACCCAGCATGCACAAATGTTCAGGAACCTCAGTCGGGAGCCT
The DNA here is from genome assembly GCF_000696425.1 of Galeopterus variegatus. Lineage (NCBI taxonomy): Eukaryota > Metazoa > Chordata > Mammalia > Dermoptera > Cynocephalidae > Galeopterus > Galeopterus variegatus. Next base: position 56,044 of record NW_007735434.1, on the reverse strand, counting down.
GTGTGGTGTGTTTGAGGGACAGGAAGGAAGCGTCTGCGGCTGGAGTGTTGGGAGTGAGCTGCCGAGTGGAAGACAAGGACTGAGAGAAATGGGCGGCCGGGTCACATAGAACCTCAGAAGCCATTGTGAGGGTCTGGGCTTTTACTTGAGCAACCTGAGAGCCATTGGAGGGTTTTGAGCAGGGAAAACACATGATCTGACTCATATCTGCTCTTCTATTTTACCTTGAAGGGTTCTCTGAGGTGACAGGAAGGATGTGAAAACACTGGAGAAGATGGAGGAAGAGAGGGGAGAAAAGTGTGGAGAGCCCCTAAGAGAAGAGAGCGCCCATGAGCAAAGCAGAGGGGCCATGGCGCCTGAGACCCGGGAGGCGCAGTGTGGTTCACGCCGGGAGGAGCAGCACTGGCAGGGCTTGCACACTCCTGTCCTCCTCCAGTGAACACTGGCCGGATCTGTCCAGAGCTCTCCTCTGAGAAGCACATCCTCCCGATGTTCCAAGGAGCAGAGGTGGGCAGGTGTTGTCACATGCTCGGGGACTCCACACGCTCTGTCATCTGCTCTCCCTCCCTCCAACGCCCACCCCACCCTCAGCTCACAGTATGTGGCTTTCACCCAGTATCTCTACTGCAACAGCTGTTTAGATTACTAAAGATCTTCTAAATTGCCCAACTGCCCCCTCTTCAGCCTACAAAATCTCCCCGCTTATACCCTATAGAGTTTTGCTCCTGAAATGTGGTCCAGGCCCCAGCAGTACTGGCCTCAACCAGGGGCTGGCTAGACATGCAGAATCACAGCCCCAGCCCCAGCCCCATGGAATCAATCTCCACCTTAGCAAGATGTGCGGGCTTGAGAAGTGGTTTTATCTGCCCGTCTGTAGGGGACCAGCTTCTTCCTTCACTTGTCAAATCGAGGAGTGAGAGCCACTGTCATTTTACATGACTCCGCCTGCCAGGCCTCAGTGCTTGTTGGGCAATGGGTGAGATTAGAGTCTCAACCCTGGGTTTTTCCTCTCTGGTCTTGGGGCTGCCAAGGCCAGTCCTGATGGGTGAGGAAGTCAGGTTGGAAGAAAAAAGCCAACACACAGATGGTGGAAATGTGTCCCCAAGACTGGTCTCTCAGTCGGGATTTCATGGTTGCAAGCAGCCTAGTTATTTCCAGCCAAAGAGAATTTATTTGAAGGATATCAGTTTTTCAGAGACTTGGAAGTCTGAAGAGCCAGGTAACAGGTGGGAATCTGGGCCACCTGAAGACCTGAGATGCAAGAATGGCCTCATGATGGAGCAGTTTCCTCACACAGAACGCTGGCGAGGCGGGGATCCATCCTGCCCTTCTGTATATTTTAATCTCATTCTACTCAAGATTCAAGTTCCAGGGAAGCTTGTAGATTGGCCCAGCTGGACACACAAGCCTGCTCCTTAGTCAGGAATGAATCCCACCGCACTGTGTCTATCAGGGAAGAGTAAATGTCTTAAAAGGGAACCTGTGTGCTGTTAGGAAGGGACATAAATAGCAGAAGGCCACAAAACACAAACGTCACCTCCGCCAATACACTACTCCATATGCATTGATTATTGAGCCAATAAATCCACTTGAGGTTTACATTAGTTTGAGTTGGTTTCCACGCTCTTTCCACCAAAGAGTTCTGATATATTCACCCTTTTATGGAAGCACCTCCCTCGGCATCAAGATCACGCTTTTTCCTCCTCCTCCTTTGCAAACCACAACTTCTCTGCCTTCTTCATTGATTCTTTCCTTCCTTCCTTTGAACTTATCCTTGTGCATTTCTCATGGTTTTTTAAAAGCCCTCTTCTTTCATTTTACACCCTCTCCTTTTTCTTTGCTTGGCAGCTGGCCGGTAAGTGGATCCGAACCCTCCACGTTGGTGTTACAAGGTTGGGCTCTAACCAGCTGAGCAAACTGGCCAGCCCCACCCTCTCCTTTTAAATATCAGTTACCCCCATGGCTTTGGGGGCCCCTGGATGAGTCTGTCGCCAATCTACTTCTTTGCTGGAGCCCTGTGTTTCCAAATGCCTAATGGAGGCCAGCACATGGATGATCCAACCCATGTCGCAATTTCAACATATTTAAACCTGATTTCATTACTTTTCCTCATGAATATCCTCTGCTTCCCAGACTCTCAATTTTGAGAACTGTATTTACTCTGTTTATATCATCATCTTCCCCATCACAAGCTTAAAATTTAAAGTCTCCCTGGGTTTTTTTCTTCTTACCCATGTTCGACCCATCACCAGGTATTATTGATTCTACCTCCACAATTTCTTTCAAATCTGTCTTTTATTCTCTACTACCTCTGCTCTAAGTCTCTATTACTTCTTGCCAAGTGGTCTTTTTTGCTTTGACTGTCCCCACATTGTTGCCAGCATGATCAGCAGTATTGAGATATTCTCAAAACCAGCCAATGGCTCCCCGTTGCCTACAGGATAAAGCCCAAATTTCTTGGTGTGCATTAAGCCCCGGCCTTCCCTGGCTTTCCATCCTTGCCTTTTATAATAACACCAGCCCTCGCCAGATACACCCACATAAGACTTTGCAGACTGCATATCATCCTCTCCCTCCGACTGTAGGCTCTACCTTCCCACCTCTTGGCCTGTCAACACACTGGGACCCTCGCTGGAATTTCAGCCCCCTACCTTGCCACCCATCATCTCCGATCTCCATCTCCTGAAATCCTGTTCACTGTCTGCACTGAGCCTGGTCCTTTAAGTCAGTAGGATCATCCCATGGGTCAAGCACCAGATGGCCCATGAAATGGAGCAAAAATACGGACCAGGGATCCAGGGGTGACCCCGGAATCTTTGGCTATTCCTGAGCTGCTCGTAGGCAGGTTCCACTCTCACCTGGTCTGGCCTGTGTGTTCGGGGACACTGACTTCAATCTCTGGCCCTGGCTCCTCTGGGCTGGGGATCGGCTTGTGCTTCAGCAGCACTTTGGTCCTGGGCATCTTTTTGTCTCACTCTGCTGACTCCCAGCTGCCTCAACCCAGCTTCCTCCCATGATCTCACATACAATCTCTCTACCCTGGCCTTGGCCCAGATGGACCTGTCACCATAAATGGCATTTGTCCAGGCCACTTGGCCCCTCTTCCGCGAAGCCTTCCCCAGTTTCTCCAGTGGTAATTAATCTTCTCTGCACTCATTTAGCAATTGGCACAAGCCTCTGTCACAATACTTACTGTGCGCTGCCTTCTGGGAATCTCTGCCTCATCTGTTTTACCCCAAGATCTTCCTAGGCAGGGCCTTTGCCTTCCAAAACCCTGATACTAAACACCTTGTCAGAGAAGGAACTCCACTGGTGTTTGCTGTCGTGGAATCTCTGCCACCACTCTGGCCGGTTCGCTGGAGTGGTCAGCCTTACCCCAAACAGCCCCAGCTGCATTTTCACAGGCTTCATCCTTCCCACCGAGAGACTGAGACACATGAGAGGCTTGTCAGAGAAGGAACTCCACTGGTGTTTGCTGTCGTGGAATCTCTGCCACCACTCTGGCCAGTTCGCTGGAGTGGTCAGCCTTACCCCAAACAGCCCCAGCTGCATTTTCACAGGCTTCATCCTTCCCACCGAGAGACTGAGACACATGAGAGGCCGAGGTCTCATGTTCCTGAGCCTATTTCCTCACAGTAATATTTAAATAGGTACATTTTCAGAAAAAGAAAGGAAATTCCTCATTGCATGAACTTGCCTGGTATTCTTCCGGAACATTACATTTGGAATAAGAATTCATCCTTACATTTAAGCTGCCTCAAAGCACTTTTGTTTGTGACAGATCACAAGCACCTTCAGGGGAGGTGGAGCGGATCAGATCTTACCCTTGTGTGAGAGACGGCATAACCAAGGTTCAGAGAGGCGTAGTGACTTCCCAAGGCTACAAAGCTGCTAACGGCAAAGACAGGACGAGGGCCCAGATCTAACTTCCATTTCTCATTTCTCTGGGATTCCTTAGCTCGCTATTACTTGAGAATAAATACCAAACTGTTTTTGTTAGATCCACACTGGGAGCCCTGGATTCCACACTAGCCCCTCAACTCCTTGACCGTCAGAGATCCAGAGCCCAAGGCAGCCTTCACAGAGGTGAAGGGCCCCCTTCCCAACTCCCTTTCACCCCCAGAAAAGTTGGGCTTGGTAAACCTTGCCTTGTCTGTAAATGCTGTTCAGGTCACTGAGTCTCTGCTTGTTCTATTTCTGAGCATCTGAGAGGAATCAGCGTTTGCCTCCACAAGCTCCAGAGAGGAAAGTCCGGGCCTCTCTGGGCCTAAGTGACCGGAGGAGTGAGTGCCACTGTCCACTTGGTGGGGAGGGAGTGGGGAGTGAAGCCTGGACACCAAGCACTAATATTGGTGGCTGGAGACAGAGCCAGATGCTGGAATCAGAGCACCATGCCTTTGAGAAAAATGAAGGCAGCTCTCTGGGGGTGGAGCCTGGCTCAGAAATCCAGGTGCTTGGAAATTACCTGGGCCTGCCCGGGTTGGGAACAGGCCCTTGCCTTTCTGGTTGGTAGTTCTGGCAAGGCTGGAGCTCTGCTCCCCCACGTCCCTGCTGCCACCCAACTAAGCTGTGGCATCCAGCGAGTGTGCTGGGCTCCATCACTCCCTCCTGCCCATACACCCACACAGTTTCTGTACCTTCTTTCCAAGCCAGCATTGACAGCTGCCATTTCAAACTCTTTTTCAGGCCCTACGTCCTCCCTTCAAGTTCCAGGCCTTTTCTCCTCTGGTTTCCCTTTGCTACCTGTAGGCCTGTGCTGGAAGGAGCTGCTAAAGGAAGGGAAGAAGCCTGGCTTTCCATGCTGACATTTTTGGTGAAGATGAGGCCAGGATTCAAGTGTTTTTGTCTCCTAAGCCTCCAGCACCCACCCAGTATTCCAGATGCACACAGTGAGTATTCAACAATAGTCAAGGATTATGAATGAGATACAGAATGATGGAAGGAGGACTGGCCTGGGAAATTGAGACACTTGGGTTTCATCCCCAATCCACTGGAGCTTGTTCCACAAGTGCTTTAGCCTTCCCAGACATCCACAAACAATTCCATCCTCATCAATTAGAAAACGGATTAGACATTTACTCCCAAGGACCAGAAAGCAGAACGAGGTAGACGGAAGTTACAAGGACGCAGATTTCAGATCAAAATCAGGAAGACCGTCCTATTAATCACAGTCCATTCTACAGACTTCCTAATCAAAAACAAACTCTTCTGTCCTGGGAACTACTCAAGCCAGACAGGTTGATCATCTGCCAGATAATCCTGCACAAGAGGGATTGACCCCCTAGGCCATAAGGTGGGAGTCTACATTTCGGTGAATATAGGAGGGCTTTGAGAAGAATCTGTATGATGTTGTAAGTATGCTGGCCTTTCTGCACATTTTCCAGCAGCCTGGCCAGGCCCCAGCACAGATGGGTACTGAAATCTAGCGGGGAGCAAAACAACAACCCAGGCTCTGGTGTCACAGAATGGCCTTGCCATTTCCAGTGGCACCTTTAGTCAAGAGCTTCTGTGTCCGCAAAGTGCACTGATGGAACGAAGGCACAGGCCCCTCCTGCTCGGGTCCCAGGGTGCGGATTCCAATGGGAACCCCTTCTCAGGACAGCAGAGCCCAGGGCTCCTCTGGCTGTGCCCAACGCCCCAGAGGGAGGAGGGTGATGGTTGGACTGGCCACTCATGGAGCTGCAAGTGCTCAGGCAGGGAGGCCTGGTGCCTTCAACCATGAAAACTGACCCCGCAAGCCAGTGTAAGTGGAGTCTCCCCTCCACCTCCCCGGGAAGATGAGACAGCCCTGCCTTCCTGGTGGTTCTTAGCTATGGACTCTGATCAAAGAAAACGTTTCCTTCCGCATCTTTCAAAGGCTTGCCATCAGCTCCAAGACTGAGAACAGAGCCTTTTCCACTCCCTCACGGCCCCGCCCTGATGCGGCTTTTGGTAGGATCTTGCTCCATTCCACAGAAGTTACTGCCTGTGTCTGGGCATCTCGGCCAGCAGCAGCTGCAGCTTCTGTGCTGTCAAGTCCCTGCTGTTCTCCCTCCATCCACTCCCACCGGTGTCTGCTTGCCTATCTTCCATGCATGGAAGCTTTTCTTCATGAGTTGAGAAGGATCAAAGATTTGGGGTAAGGAAAAGGTCAAAAGAGATAGAGATCAGAAATCTCTTTTCTGGCTGGTCCTGTGAACAGGTTTAGGGCCTGTTTGGGGGGTGAGGGGCTGGGAGGAGGGCAGAGACTGAAGCTGAAGGAGACCGTTCAAGAAACACAAGTATAGCTGCCTTGGGCTCAAGAGAAGACATGTGGCTCAGAGCAGGGAGACCCCTCCTCTACCCCTCTACTTGGAAGCCAGCTCCCTTCAGGATTCGTGAAGACCAGACGTGTTGGGAATGTCTGAGACAGCCTCCAGATGTTGATATGCCCATGGTGGACACCAGCAAGGCTGAGAGGGAGGGACCAGGGCAGGGGAGGAAGAACTGAGATGCTGGGCCTCAAGTGACAACCTGAGACTCGTTACGCTTTAGGAAGATTAATCTGGAAGACACCATAGGCCCTGGTTATGGATAGGAAGGCCCAGAGGACTGTGCAACGAGAAGCACAGGACAGAGACTGGGCACACCAGCATTTCAGGGATGGGTGGAAGAATCGGAGAGAGATGGAAGAGGAGCAGAGAGAGAGGCAGGGAAATGAAAGCCCAGGGGAAGGAATATTCTAGATGGAGGGTGCAGTCAACAAATGCTGAAGGGAAGTCAAGTAGGACAGAAACTGAAGGGTATACCTCGAAACAAGTCATGAGAAGGCTCTTGGTGACCTTCCAGGAATGTTTTCAGAAAGGCGGCAGGGCAAATTCATACAGCATTGGGTCAAAATGACGGAAACAACTCCTCCACTGACGCAGCACCTCCTATGTGCAGGCACTATGCTTGGTGCTTTGCATGCAGAATTTATAAAATGTTCACAACAACCCTACAAAGAGAGTATTATCCTCATTTTATGGATGAATGAACTGAGGTTCAGAGAAGTTAAGTAACTTGCTCAAGCTTATGCAGCTAGCAAGTCACAGAAAGAGATGTGGACCCATGGCAGGTGAGACGGGGAGGCAAAAAGTGGTAAGGAGCTCTGCAGGTAGAGGAGAGAGCGATCAGAGTAGGACACACGTTTAGTTCAGCTTTTTCTTCTTTCACGTGGGAGAGATGAACACATTTATAGGCTGAGGAGGAGCAGGAAGGCAGAAGTTGAACAGTTAGGAGAGAGGAGATAATAAATGGAACAGACGGGGGTGGGGGAGGGAAGGGATTTTCCGTAACCAGGAGGGCGGGGCAAAGGCAGGAAGGAGGGTGGGACCCAGCGGTGGCCTTTGCACCGCCTGTGAAATCTGAGGGCAAAGTAGAGAGAAGGTCCTTCATGGCCGCTCGGTAGGTAAGGGACTTGGGAGTGGGGAAGGCCCGAGGTCGTTGCCAGGGGTCTGAGGGGACCTTGGGGCATAAGGAAGTGCAGATGCCACTAGGCCCCGTTGTGCACCCCGGCTGGGAGTAGTTAGAAACGGCCCTTCTGGAGAGATGGCCCGAGATGCGCCAGGTGGGACGCGTGAGTTTAGATATTCACCTACCCGGGGGGAGGGCTGGTCTGGAAACCCAAGAGGCCCACTTCTGGCTCTGTGCCTGCCCTGTAATCAGCCAGGTGGGACGCGTGAGTTTAGATATTCACCTACCCGGGGGGAGGGCTGGTCTGGAAACCGAAGAGGCCCACTTCTGGCTCTGTGCCTGCCCTGTAATCGGAGGATGCTGGGCAAACCTGGAAATTCTCGGGATTTCCACTGATTGGTAGAGCCGGTGGAAACTCACCACCAGCCTGGCTTAGGAGCTGATGAAGGTGGGGAAAGTAGCTCTTGGGAAAAGCAGGTTATGTTATTAACAGCACCACCCACTGCCTGCAAGAGCAGATATTCATGCTAAAGCAAATTGCCTCCAAAATTGCCCATCTAATTGCCTCCTTGGGATGCAGTATCCAGTGGAAAATGAGGGTCTGGTGCTCAGGATGCCAGAAGTCCAGCCTGACTCTGCCTCTAAAAGCTGTGGGGCTTTGGTTAGGTCACTGCACCCTCTGGCCTCAGTTTCCCCTTCTTGGCATGTAGTAAATGGGATGTTTCTCATGACTCTATGTCTGGCCAGTCGGGATAGAGGGAGGCTCCATGTTGTCTAGTGAGGGAGCTGGCTCTTTCCAAATAGAGAGAAGAGAGTCAAGAGTGAGGTCTTGTCTCTTCTCCCACCCCACCAATAAGCCCAGATATCCCACGGATTTTAGGAGAGGGATCTGGGTGAACTGGTCAGCCTAGTACCCAGGGCTTGACTTGAGATCCTGCAGATGCACATGGGCACAGTGCCCAGAGTGCCACCATCAGATATAGCCTTCTGCCCACCCCTTGTCACATGCTTCAGTCACTGCACAAGGCTCTGTTGCTGCTGTTACTGACCCCAGTCCCCAGCTAGCTCCTCCATAGCTGAGAGCTCCGTGCAGGCTGTGCACCCCATTGTGGGGGCTGAACCCAGAAGAGCACCAGAGCAGCCCTGCTCTCCGGCTGTAGGCAGCTCATTCTCTGCCCTCTACAGGGAGCCGGGATTTATTTAGCCTGTTTCCGTGGCAGCGCTGGTTGCAGCAGCAGCATCTGCTTCCCCATGAGGCTGAGTGAGTCACAGCCACCCACGCTAACCCTTGGCACAGCACAACGCTGCCAGTTACCACCAGTTATAAGTCAGCAGGAAGACACCAGAGCACTTTGCACTGCCTGGTGGCTTTCCTCTTTCCACCCTGGGTCTCAGGCCTGGTTCAGATAGTGTGCTGGGTATAGTAACCTGGGAAGGGCTCACCTACTCACAGACCTGGCAGACCCTTCCCACAAGAGCTGTTAGATCTGCTGCAGCTGACTTCAGAGTGGCTCCTTCTGGCTGCTGCCAGCAGCTGCAAGACCTCCTGGGCGAGGATTGCAGGTTTTCAGAGTCCAAGCCCAGTGCTCTTTTTACTGTCTAATGATCAACTCTCAAACTCACGTTTACACAACCACCTCTGCACCCATATGGACTCCAGGTTCCTTCTGGCTCAGTCCCAGCACCATTAGGACACCCATTGGCCTCTCCTCTCTGGGCAGCAGCCCTCACCCTGGTTCTTTCCCAGGCCCTCCCCTCCCTGAAATTTACCTTTCCTCCATCCTTTCTCCCCATCTTATCTGAGAAATACGAAAAAAAATTAGTTCATCCTGTATCATTAATGGCTAATGGCAGATTACAGTGCCCATCTCAAACAGATTGCGTTCACTCTTGACTTTGAGAAGCAGAGCAGCAGTCAGTCTGAGGTAGTGACTTCTTAAAATACTGTCCCTGGACCAGCAACATCGCCATCACCTGGGAGCTTGCTAGAAATGCGAATTCCCAGGCTCTACCCCAGACAAACTACATTTCACATTCTAGGGTCGGGGGCTGACAACTGCATTTGAACAAGCCCCCCAGCTGATTCAGAGGCATGCCGGGGTTTGAGAACCTGGTCTGAGGGAATGGATCTGTGGCAGTGTGTTCCCTGCCCTGTGGGGAATAGAGCTTTTTGGTCCATGCTTCCGTCTGGACTCACAGCACAGCTGCAAGTGTTTCTGTTTTGTGCGAGCCACACTGAGGGAGCTTGCAGAGGCCAAGACCCCATTTGCTCTAACTCTGGGGGCTTAGTGTTTTTCTGTATCCTTCCTCCATGTTGTTTGAGTCGAATGAAAAGAAATTGGTGTGTTTTTTCCTATGTGGAAAACAGCAACTTTACCTCACCTGCTACAGAGAGGGCCTTGGGGGTAAACCCACCCACTGGAAATGAGCAATCTAGCCATTGTGCTCCCTAGAAGCTGAGGAATTCAAGCAGAGGGAAAAGATGCAGATAATATTCATTAATGTGCATTACTCTTTCTCCCATCAGTTCTTTTTTAACATTTACTGATTGCCCTGTGCTGAACCCGATAAATGGCCCCATTGTCCTACCCTCAAACACCTTACAGGAGGGTGAGAGCATTAGTAAGAACAGGTTGGGCTATGCCATAGTAACAAATAACCCCAAAGTCTCAGTGTTTTAACATAACATCTTGCAAATGTATTGTATCCAATGATGTTCTGCTCTGCTCCACAAAATCACTCAGGCACTCAGGGTGATGGAGAGTCCACTGTCTTGTAGCTGCCTGGGTCACAGCAGCAGGGGGAGAAACAGCCGGTGGGGGTCAGGCACCCTCTCAGGAAGAATCTCAGCACTTCTGCTCACAGCTTACTGGGCAGAATTAGTCACATGGCCCTCCCAGCATCAGGGGCCAGGTATGCAACAGGAGAGAAAAATGAATATAGTTGGATATTAAAAGATTTCACCACACTAAGACCACTCATTTGTTCTTTCACTTGTTCTTTAATAAATTTTTACAGAATGCTCACCACGTATCAGGCATCAGGCCAGACCTTGGCAATATGGCCTGTGCACAACTCCAGGACTAAGACCACTCATTTGTTCTTTCACTTGTTCTTTAATAAATTTTTACAGAATGCTCACCATGTATCAGGCATCAGGCCAGACCTTGGCAATATGGCCTGTGCACAACTCCAGAGAGAGCTATTAACACTATTCTATGGACCAGTACCCCCTGGCATTGTGCAACACAGGAGCCCTGCTCTCCTTTACTTCTCTTGTTTATGTATGTTTTGTTGTTATAATCTATCTTCCCCACCAGAAAGCAAACTCAGGATTTTATGAGTGGTTTCTTGCTTCGTTCCTGGAGCTGGGTACAGTGCCTAGTGCACTCAGTAAATATTTAAGTGAATGACTGGATGTGAATAATTATTAACTATGTTCCTCATCAATCCCTGCCTTCATGGAGCTTATAATCTGCTGAGTCAAGAGTTTTGTAAACAATTAGCTCAAGTGTTGAAGAAAAATCACATCAGATGAGTGAGGTACAGGTCAAGTACAAATCGGCACCACGTGGTTGGGAGCACTGAGAAGCAAGGGGCCATTTTTGACCACAGGTGGGGTCAGGGAAGCTATCCTTGTTTTGCAGGTGAAATACTAAGGCCCAAGGAGGTTCGCAGGCCTGCCCAACACAGAGTGGGGGTCAGAGCAGGTAGGAGGATCCTGCTATGTCTCTTGGTCTGGTGCTTTTTCTTCTCCCTACACTAGTAACTAACACACCTCTGTATTTGTGCAGCACTTAGGTTTTCCAACAGCTTTCATATATAACTACAGCTTCTCTTTAAACCTTAAAAGCCCCCTGCCAGCCAGCCTGAGAATTTGGTTTGCTTCTGATGTTTCACCTGCCTTTGGTAGTAGAGGTGGGATGTGTGTTGTCTGAGGGTGGAATATCCAGTTCTCCCTGCCCTGCACCACCTCCCAGCACTTTCCCACATGCCTGCTCCCCGGCTGCTCAGGAATGCCTCATAGAGGAGTTAGCATTTCAGAATGGCATCTGCCGAGCAGATGGGAGGGCTCCGTCCCAGCCGCCAGAACAGCGAAAGATGGTGATGGCTGGACCAGAACCTGCTTCCCCTGCAGGCAGGAACAGGGCTCATTATTTTCACCTGAGCTTGCAAGTAAAAACAGAGACATAAGCTTCACATCTGGCTTCCAAAGCACGTTTGAAAGGATTCCATCACAAGTCCATTCATTTTATGGGCTCTAAAGACAGGGCAAAGTTAGAATTCATTTTCTGAATCTCCATCGTTCAGGCTTTGTCATTCTGTGCATCCGAATTCATCTTCTGAATCTCCACCGTTCAGGCTTTGTCATTCTGTGCATCCTTTGTCCCTTCCTGCTGCCTCACTCCTTCCTCTCTGTCCTTTCCTCTCTCATCTGCCTTCTTTCCCTGACCAGGGACCAACCAAGGCGCCATTCAACCTCACAAGCATTTCCCAAGTGCCCACTCCATACCAGGCCCCTGCTTGGTGCTGGAGGACCCTCAAGGAGCTCCCTGTGAAATGGTGAGGCCCACTCAGGACGCCTTCCTACAGCACCTCCTTTCCTACCCACACGCTACCCTCTCCCTTTCTCAAACCCTTGTGAAAGAAAGTGAGCCGAGATGCTGGGTACCATTCAAGCTTTATTAAAGGAAAAGAATCTGCCGGGCTGCGCTCAAAGTGGAGGACAGCCCAGGGCTGCCCTGAAAATGGGGGACAGCCCCTAACATAGGGCAGTGGGAGCTTATATTGGTATGTTGGCACCAAGAGCTGGGTGATGTAATTCCCGGGTGGGGATTGAGTTAGGTCATGGGGATGGACAGTTCTGCACATGCAGAAATGCTAAAAATTTCATTTTCTCCGAAACCATGAGGCTTCTTGTAAAAGAGAATGTGGTGGGAGGGGAGGAGGTGGATGGCACCATTTTGTCCTTGGGCTTGTCTAAAATGGCACTGGTTATGTTGCAGATCTATTACCTTGTCTTCCTCAGATTCCTCTGTGTGCCAAGCAGTGAGCCAAGGGTTCACATGCATTCTTTTGTTTAAATTTTCACACCTGGTATTATTCTTCTATCATTATGGCCATTTTCTAGATAAGGAGATTATGGCTCAAGAGGTTATGTGAGTTGTCCAGGGTCACAGCTAGGAAAGGGCCCAGCTGGGACCCCTCCCCCATCACAGGCTTTCAAGCCCATCTCCCCCCCGCTGCATCACGCCACCTACACAGACACACAGAGGCTGACTTGTCTTCGCTGAGAAAAAAAGAACAAAGAAAGGTATGGGGCTTTAGCACCATCTCTACCACCCCGTCCTTTTGAGAGTTAGCTTTTTTCTTTAATCATCAAGTAAAACTTGTGTATATTTACAGTGCACAGCATGATGTGTTGATAAGTGTATACACTGTGGAATGGTGAAGTCAAGCTAATTAACGTATTCCCTTGCACATTTTTTTTTTTTGTACCTTGGAGATCGCCGTCTACTCATATTCCTAGAGTTTTGAAAACCGGATGTTTTGATCATTACTTAGTCCCTGGAGGGTAGGAGAAAGCTTTCCTGATGCCACCGCTTCAGCACTGTGGTTCCATGACTGGGCCGTGGCCTGTCTCCAAAGTTACCCCTGGGAGCCTGGGAAACCTCAGAGATGTGGGGCTACCTTTCCACATCCTGGGGGTGGGATTTCAGTAGTCTGACAAGTGGTTCACACTGTCGCTTGTGGCCCTCTTTCCACCCTGTGATCCCCTGGGGAGGGGAGGTGGCAGCTATGGAGACCCCCATGGAGGTTTCTGACAGGTGGCATCCAGGAAAACAGAAAGCTCTAGAGGGCCGTCTATTGGTTTGTATGTGATTTGCATATCACATGTTGCTTTCAAGCATTTTCATAAACTAGCCGAATATCCACAGCAGGAGCCACAGTGAGATTTTGTTATTCTGGTGTCTTGATTGTTTTTCCAATTCTACCTTGCCCACCCACTCCAGCCAGTTCAAATTCTCTAGGCCAAAAGTAGGGAGAAAAGAAGCCTGAAAAAGTATGAGAACTCTGCAGCTGGTCTTTTGGGGTCACCCAGCTGTCCTATACAATTTCGGTGCCTCCAGGAACATGACTCTGTCAGCCTGGCATCAGTCCACTCCCTCGGTCAGGCCTCTGCAAAGGCTCCGCCCTGAGCCCTGCCTCACAGGCAGCCTCGGCGAGGCCTCCTCACGGCCCAGCTGCGGCAGGAAGGGGCGGGCAGGAGCTGAAGGCAGCTGGGGACCACGGAAGGCAAGGGGTCCTGTGGTTAGCACCAGGGCAGTCCCAGCAGACAGCAGGGCTGGGTCAGGCCCAGGTTCGGGGTAAGAACCCCAGTCCCCAGGAGTCCCTTTCTAGAAGGACTGAGCTACTGGAGTGGGTTACAAAAGTGGAGACTCATTGTGCAGGGTGAAGGACACCTGGTTCCAACAATCCAGGTGGGGATTTGTTGCCTCTTCTGTGGCTCATTTTTTTAGAATTAGGGCTTAATGTCAGAGTCATAAAAGCAGCAAGAGTAATTCAATGCTGAATGACAGAAAACTAATGTTGAATGCAGAAATTTCTCCAGCTGCAGTCAGGCCTACCGGACACCCCCTTTTCAAGAACTAAGTCACTACCTCACCGCTGTCAGTACAACCTCCTCACAGTGACCCTCCTCACAGTGACTCTCCACACACTTCCACCCATGAACCTGGCTACTACAGAATTATTAGCTGTTTTGTACAACACAACCCTTCCCTCATGGCCCCTCCCCAGAGATGATTAGATTCGGGACCCAAGCCTTTGAGACAGCTTCTCGCTGGTGACTGTAGCAGACTCTGTCAATGCCCAACACATATCCCCTCATCACTGCCAGCTCAACGTGAGACATCCATCTGCTGACTTAATGACAAATTTCCTCCAATAGATTCTTTTACACAATTTATTGACCAACAGGTTCTCCAAATGGTTAACATGCCATTGATAATCTGATGTTCCTGCTTCTTTTCCATTTACATCTTGCTCTGTTAAAAGCCAAAAGATAAAGAATGATTTAGTCATTTTCTTAATTGGATTTCACACAGCTACTTTCAGAGCTGTCAAAAGATTCTTGCTTCATTTTGAAGCAAAATATCTCTTTCAGCACTACAACTCCATCCCAACCTACAGAATTTTTCCTGGTATTCAGAGCTTCTGAGTGGCCCTTTTTTCTATCAGACACCTGAGCCAAGGCTGAGATAATTTCAGTAAAAACCCCTCAAGCTAGCAGTTACGTGAACTTTGAGTAAGCCATCTTTTTAAAGAAACAGACTGATTCTGATACAGAACCACATTTAGCTATTTTTTGTGTTATCCACTTTATCTAGTGGAGTGTAAACTTTTGGAGGCAACTTACATTTAGTAAATATTCAAAAAATATGTTTGATACATAAATAAATCACTCAATCACATTCCCTATGTTAAACATAAAATTAATGATTTGTGATTAAGTATCACAAATCAAATAGATACTCCCACTAGGATACATTTTAAGGTGTACTGTTATACATTAGGGTGGTTTTGTAATGGATCCTGATATTAATGAAATTTAGCAAAACTAATTGGCACTTTTCTTTTGCGTATAGCACACCCAACTGCTAAGATCTCAGTTTCCAAATATGTACTCTCTGTAAGGAAAATCTCCTGTCAAAAATTGTCTAACCCTTTGGTGGAATAGGGAAGTCTCTCTGGTTAAACAGAAGTGGTATCTGGGCCACTTGGGAGAGTGTGGTGATGATAACGCCAAGGCCACGGGTTCGGATCCCACATAGGGGTGGCTGGTTAGCTCACTGGGTGAGCGTGGTGTTGACAACACCAAGCCAAGGGTTAAGATCCCATTACCGGTGATCTTTGGGGGAAAAAAAAAAAAGTGGTATCTGCTCGAGGATGTGGAGGGGACACTTTGCCTGGCCAGTGAGTGTTTGCTCAGTCTGGCATGGCCCATTGCTCAGTTAGAAACAACTGAGAAAGCCTTCCCCACTGCCTCAATCCAGAAAGCAGGGTTCTTGGCACTGCTGGAAGATGCACAGGGAAGTGGATACAGAAAGGTCCTGCCAGGTAGGACAGAGCAAAACCGTGAGCCCATGGACAGAAGTAATAGCTCGAGGGGCCGGGTGGGCCCCCAAAAACCTGGGGCACAGGTCTGCTCCAGTCTCCCCACTTCTTTCTGCATGCAGACTGCCACCCAGGGCAGGCCAGGTCTCCAATGTGAAGTCCTCATATGACCTTCAGATTTTCTGTAGAGGGAGGGCAGTCCAGTCTCAGAGGAACAAGGGACAGGGACACAGCAATTTCTACGACCTTGTGAGCTGAGAGAGGAAATTAGAGGGCCCAGGGCAGAGAACAGCATGCTACGCATTCCCACCTTGACTCTGCTCCCAGGCTGGTGACCTGGTGAAATGAGCATACACATGGAGACGCACATAAAGGATTCTGGATGGCTCGGTGGAAGCACAGAGGTGGAAGAGATTTTCTGTCC
>NW_007735434.1:24487-39941 GCF_000696425.1 Galeopterus variegatus | reverse complement strand
TTTCCCCCCCCCCCCCCCCCCGCCCCAGGCCTCAAGTGCTCCCAACTCTACCCGCATCAGAACACGTCTGCCTCTACTGCTGGAGGACATCTGTTCTGGCCCTCCAAGTGGCCACTCCACCCTCTTCTAGTAACAGCACCCTGGTTTCCCTCTGGGGACCCATCCCTCTCCCATCTTGGTCCTTGCGACCTCATTCTCCTGCTCTAGAAGTGGACGCATACACCTGTCCTGGCCTAAGAGTGGGTTCCCTCTCCCTGGCCACAGTGTTGATTTAAGGGGAGAACATGTCATCCAAGGCCAGTCGGTGAGCCCAGGGTAGATGGCCAGGATAGAGGAAAGAGGCATCTTTTCCCTGTGGGGTGAGCCCAGAGATTCGGGGTGCAGTGGGGAGGTGAGGGGCCCCAAATGGGGAGTTGGTGCCTGAGAATGAAGCCGACAGCAGGGAGTCCAAGGAAGCAACACCACCTTTACACAGTCGGTGACGCCAGCCAGGAAGTCCCTGTTCTTTTTTTTCCCCCATCATCTGTGATTTTGTTTTTAATTATCTTAAGTCTGATAATCACATAATTTACAAATTTGTGTATATCTCCTTTATTTTAATCCTTCTAATGAGTTGGTAAAAGCACCATTATCAGTCACACATACACAGTAGTTTACAGTCTTATGTGGTTTTGAATACCCGTTTAAAGACAATCCTGAATAGTAATTGAGCTTGACTTAGCAAAGAATTCAAGAGTAAAGTTTAACTTGTTATTGTATCTTGTCACTCTGACTTTTAAAAGCATTTGGCTTCATATATCATCTATAAAACACGAGAAGCATTAAATATTCTTTGTTTGATATGATACATAAACCACACTAAAGTGCCTTTCAATAAGTAAAAGGCAGCATGTTACGTACATGGAATTCTAACCAGATCGGCATAGTTAAGACCAAAAGTGTGCAGTAGGCATTGCTACTTTATCTTCAGCCATTGCCTTTAACAGGCTAATGAACACAAATTAAAACACAGGTGAGTCTTGCTTGGTTCTGAGACAGCGAAGGGATTTCCCCAGTACTTAAATTTACTCATATAATCAGTATATAAATCTAGATATAAAACCAATCTCTAATAAGTCTTGAGATGACATTCACCATCTTTGTGAAAAGTTGAACATTACTGATCAAGTCCAATCATATCTTTAGAAGTGGAAGACAGTGATAGTATTTACAGAACCAGAATTATTGTCAAAATTTTTAAAACTTATCATATTCATTTAACCACAAATCAGTTGTACTTAAATCAGGACTGTCACAACAGACACATTCTATCAGTCATTCATGATCTGAATTCTGGTGTATGAGATCAATTTAATTATTGGTACACATAAAAAGTCATGAGACATTTCTGTTTTGTAATAAGGCAGTGGACAACTATTATTTATTAGTAGCTTTTTCAAGATAAGCTACCAAGTCTGCCCTTTCTGCTTTCTTCTTAAGGCCAGCAAAGATCATTTTTGTTCCAGGGATGTACTTCTTGGGAGTCTCCAAACACTCCATCAGCGTCTCCTCTCCCCAGGTGACACCTTTGCTCTTGTTGGCATCTGTGTAAGAGAGTCCAGCTGCCCAACCTGTCTTCCACCCCAACAGACCACGGAGACTGGGCCTCGTCTCATGCTTGCCTCACTTTCCATGGTGTGCCACTGGGCACGCTTCTGAGCAAAAATCTTGCCTTTCTTAACATCACCCATTTTTAATTCTCTCTTTCATCACTCACACTACAAAGGTTCCCACTTGGAAGCCAGATGTCCCATGCTCTCAGAAATCCCCTGTTCTTAAGCCAGATTGAGTTGGGTTTTTTGCTTGCAACTAAATGAGCCTTTCAGATGATACAACTGCCAGAGGTCCCCCCAATTAGAAAAGGGAGAGACAAGCCCTGAGCCAGAGTTACATTACTGTGGTGCCAACTTTGAAGGGCTCCACTTCTGCTCCTTTCCCTTTTTCCCCTCCGAGAGCATATTTAATGTGCAGGCAAGACTCCTTTGAGAAGCTGCCTGCAAATCCCAAGGCCAGAGCACATGGCCCTCCTCCACTTTCTGCTCCCCCCGTGTCATCGTGTCTGACAGTGGAGGTGGGTTTTCTGTGAGTGCACAGAGACACCTTCAAAGCCATTTTTAGACTTTTTATTCTATAGACCAGAAAATTGCTGAAATTAGGAGCCATTTGAGGTGGCTCTTCCTCAAGCCCAGAAAAGATTACTGCTGTTGCTATATTGAAAAGCCCAGAAGCAAGTTGTTTTGGCTTATGTCTGGCTGTTATGTAATAAACATGATGTTGCACACTTTGGAAGCCCTGAACATCGGTTGGAAGGATGAAAACAGGGGCCTCACAATGGTCCTTTGTAGAGGGCTGGGAGAAGATAATATAATCTTCTGTGAGTGTTCAAATAACAGTGTGTGGGGGGGGTAGACTTGAATTACTATGTAAATTCCCAAAGGAAACAGTGGGGGGGGGGAGAAGAAAGAAGGAAGGGAGGTTATGTATTAATGCATGAGAAAAATGTAATCAACACCAAAATAAAAGCTGTTTTTAATAAGACAAAGGGACCCAGGAGATGTGGACTGATCTCCTGTAGAAAGGAGGTTGCATTAGCTTCTATGCTATGTAACAAATTACCAAAAACTTAACTGCTTAAAACAGCACACATTTATTATCACCTCCAGGAGCTCAGAACAGACCCCAGTGACAGCCAGCAAGAAAGTTGGTCAGAAGAGCAGGACTGGTATTGTTGGGGTCTCTGCTCAGGGTCTCATGAGGCTGAAATCACGGTGTCAGCTTGGCTAGGGTCTCATCTGAGGTACAGGGTCCTCTTGCAAGCTCATGTGGTTATCGGCAGAATTTAGTTGCTTGTGGTTGTAGGACTGAGGTTTGCACTTTCCTGCTGGCTGTCACCGGGGATTGCTCTGTGCTCCTAGTGTCCCCCACATTTCCTCACCACATGGCCCTCTCACAACATACCTATTAGCTCCTTCAAGCCCCAGGAAAATTCTTCTCATGCTTCCAATCTCTCCAACTTTTTTGACCTTGCACCTCTAGACTCTCTTTTAAAGAGCTCACCTGATTAGGTCAGGCCCACTCACCTCAAGAAAAGAGATTACACAGGGTGTGTGTGCCCAGGGGTGGGAATCTTGGGGGCCATCCTAGAGTTCTGTCTACCACAGTGATCAAATTTTTATACAAAAGCAGGAACCTAAAATGTATAATATTAATACACTACATTATGGACTGAATGTTGGTGTCCCCCCTCCCCCTGACATTCATATGTTGAACCCCTAGCCTCCAATGTGATGGCATTTGGAGGTGGGGGGGTCTTTGGGAGGTAATTATGTTTAGATGAGGTTGTGTGGGTTGCAAACCCACACATTAGTATAAGGACACTAATGATGGGATTAGTGTCCTTATAAGAAGTGGAAGGGAGACCAGAACTCTCTGTGTGTGTGATGTGAGGACACTGTGAGAAGGCAGCCATCCGAAAGCCAGGAAGAGGGCTCTCACTAGAAATGAATCTGCCAGCACCTTGACCTTGGACTTCCCAGCCTCCAGAACTGTGAGAAAGAAAAGTCTGTTGTTTGAGCCATACTGTCTATATCGTCATAGCAGTCCAAGCTAAGACAACTACAATACTCAACATCTCATTAATCTACCTCACCAAGAGCCTTCTAAAAAACAGGCTGTGAAAACAGCCAGCATGCAGAGTTTTCCCATGAGTGTGTCCTTCCACGTACACTTTGTTTATTCCTTTATTCATTCAACAAACTAGCTCCTATTGTCCTCTCTCACTGTTTTTGACCCCAGGGCTGGGACTAAGCTGAGGCCAGTGAGGTTCCTACAGCACAGAATTTACTGAGGAGCCCATTAGCATTACCCTGAGAGTAAGTGCACCCTAGGCCTCATCCTGGCCCTGGCCCTTCCAGACACAGAGGCAATAAAGATTTTGGGGGAAAGAAAGCCACTTTCTTCCTCAAGGCACACATGGTTTAATAGGTCAAAAACAGAATACAGGGCTGCTTTTTGAAACCTCAATTGCCAGATTCATAAAAGCACAGAATTTCCCCTAAGAAGCACAGTTGAATGTAACTGAAAAAAAGGCCCCTTCTGACCCTCGTTGTTTTAAAGGTCTAGAGTCATTTATACCATTAAAATAGAATCTGACACTAATATAAACTTGACGCCACATTTCATCGAATCATAACTGGTGAAGCCTCCTGTTGCTCCATCGGAAGGTTTGTAGTTTCTCACATTCCGCGGAGAAGCCCATGTTTCCTGGGTATACCTTCACATCACCAGGTAACTGCCTCTTCATCTTTCACTACTGTTTACTCTATTTGCCATTTCAGCACCAACTGGGGCACTTGTTGAAAGAATTTCATGGATCTCTTTTTCCCTGGCTTCCATTCACAGTATAGAGCTGAGCCTCTCACCAGAACCTGACTCGCCAGCCCATAGATTGTCCAGAATTCCTCTTTTGTGGCTAACAAGCCCCTGGCTCTGTTCTGAGTGCCCCTGTGGTCTTGTCGGTCCTCTGGTGCAAAGGCCGGCTGGACCCCAAGACCTCAGCCCTAAAGAGAAGCCTAGGAAAGGAGACCCCCACCAAGGCCTCCTGCTCCGATCTTTTGGGCTCTTTTTGGTGAAAGCTCCTCCACTCACTGTTCTCAGTGCACCCCACTGCGTGGAAAATGAGCCCTGTGTGAAAACAGTCTTGGGGCTGGGAGCCATGCTACACCCTTGTTCAGGTTAAATCCCCTTAAGTAACCAAAAACAGACCTGAGTTAGAGCTCCTAGCATATTTCTCGGTGCTGAGTGCTTACCCAAGAAGAATTCTAAACAGAGCACTGAGCTGATGGCAAATACGCGTGACCAATTCCCCAGCCTCAGCCACAGAAGGGATTGACAGGTTGGACCTCGGGGCTGCTGTTGCCACAACCTAGATCTGCATCTTCTAGAATTCTTTGCACAACAGCAGACCTATTTTGAGGATTTCCTTACCCCCACTCCCATGCCTCCAGCAAGTAAGATGTTTACTTCCAGTTCTAGAAGGGGAGAAAGGTGCAGGCAGACATGGAAGGAATGCTAACCATAGCTAACCTAAATCAGATTTCCAGGCTGCTCCACTAACCAGGGCTCTGCTTCACCCTCTGGGGACAGTGTAAACAAAAAGCTGGATCTTTGCATCCTGCTCTGAAGGCTAAAGTTCTGATTCAAGGCTTAGTCATCCCCTTCTGTGCCTCACAGTCTTTTTTTTTTTTTTTTTTTTAACTCTGATGCTATTACTTATTCATCC
Source organism: Galeopterus variegatus (assembly GCF_000696425.1). Lineage (NCBI taxonomy): Eukaryota > Metazoa > Chordata > Mammalia > Dermoptera > Cynocephalidae > Galeopterus > Galeopterus variegatus. The sequence continues at coordinate 34,621 of NW_007735434.1, read as the reverse complement.
CTTTGCATACAAAGTGACTTGGGATAGATGACAAAAGAACTTGAGACTGAGCCCCTTATTTCTGGGCTGTCAGAACTTAAGGAAGTTAAGGGCCCGCCCGGTGGCGCACTGCTGCAGTGCGCCACTTGGGAGCGCGGTGGCGCTCCCGCCGAGGGTTCGGATCCCACATACAGACCGGTTCCTGCTCACTGGCTGAGCGAGGTGTGGGCGCAACACCGAGGGTTGCGATCCCGTTGCCGGTCCCGGTCCGGTACGGGCACGACACTGAGGGTTGCAATCCGTTGCCGGACACGAAAAAAAGACAAAAAGGAAAAAAAAAAAAAAGAACTTAAGGAAGTTAATTAATTTCTCTCAACCTCAGTTTCCTCATCTGAAAAAGTAGGGGTAATTATACTTGGCTTGCAGGGGGTTTTTGTTTGTTTTTTTTGTGTGTGTGTGAATTAGAAATGCATGGAAACTGCTACCCCCTTAAGAAAGGTTAGTTCTGCTATTGCTGCTATCTATGCCTCTATGTATGTATTGATCTGTCTTCTCTGCTAGGCTAAGTTGAAAGCAAGGATTGTGTCTGTATTGCTACTGGCAATTACAGTGCCTGACAGAGAGGGGGCGCTCAACCAATGAGTAAATGTTGAGGGTCTGGGTTTGAGTGAGGGGCAGCAGCCACAGGAAATCAGAATCTGTATGTACTTACCTGCTCTACTTCCTGAATCAGTGATTCACAAACCCTTTGTGTTCAGGACACATCTGAAGGGACTGCCATATTCAGACAACAGCGAGTCAGCAATAATCGCAACTTAATCCCTACTACTGAAGAGCAATGTCTGAAGCATTCACTATGGTCCCACCATTTGCTGGGATGCCCTTCAGCATTGTGGTTGGGTGGCTAAAACATTTACTGTCCTGATCTCCCCCACTAACGTACACAAGAATTCTCACATGTCCAATTAAACAACACGTTTCTTTGCCACCAGCTTACCAACACATCTTTTACCTTCTCAAAGTGCTACAGGTTGTAGCCATAGTGTGTTGGCCCATCATACAGGTCTCAGGTGGGCACTTCCACTTTGCCCTTGGAATTCCAAGATTTAGCTTTTGCAGCAATTTGTCAACAATCCTGAAGGTCCTTGACAACGTAGTCATTTGTAATTTTGCTAAGATGTCAATTTTTAAAATTAGCTTATAAGTAATACATAAGTATGTATGTATTGCAAAAGGCTCATATAATAGAGAAATGTACAGAGGAAAACCTGTAGAAGTCTTCCTTTATCTGACTCAGTCAGACTGCCACAAACATTCCCAATTCTTGGTGGCTTTATAACAACCAATGTTTATTTTTTGTTCACACTCCATGTTTTTACAAGTCAGCTACAGCTCTGCCTCTTACCATCTTTATCCAGAACCAAAACTGATGGGAAAACCTAACCTCTGTCTGGAATACTGCCAATCTAATGGCAGAAAGAAAAATACAAGGCAAATGATGCCCTGACTTCCAAAACTTTGCACACAAGTGACCAACATCATTTATTTGGCCAAAGCAAGTCATATGGCCTTTCCTGAGGTCAACAGTGTGAGAATAAATCCTGCTGCAGAGAGGAGCACTGTGGGGCAAGAAACTAGAATGTTCAGTGAATGAGAATACCATCTCTCTCTCCCCTGCAACTACTTCTCTCCCAGAAGGAACTGCCCTTAACAGTTCAGGGCACACCCTTTCAGTCCCCTGTCCTCTGTATTTGCCTACACATCCATGCAGGCATACACATCCATAAGGAATATTACACATATTGTTCTGCAACTTGCTCTGTTCGCTTAGTACGCCTTGGAGAACTTTCCACCTCAGTGTACACAAGTCTATTCCACTCTCTCTAACAACTACAGGTTATTTCATACCATGATATATTTAAATTATTGGTGTACATTTTGAATATTTACAATATTTTTTTGCCATAACAAATAATGCTGTGATGTTTATCCATTACACATGCACATATCTTTGTGTTACAGGCATCGGGAGAAAAAACCACCCTTGGAGACCGATATAGAAAAAGAGAAAAAGATTTTTATTTCCAGCAGCTGGACTGCACCAGCCAATTCAAGGTGCGGCACTGAACCGTCTTTGTTCTCTGTTTTTAAAGCTGCAAGTGCGGCAACTCGGTCGCCCGATCACCGCACCAAGAGGTATTAGCCAATGCAAGCAAGCCAACATTACATGAGCTAATTTTGCAGTTAACGGAGCTCCTCCCATCCCACCCCCGCTTTCCCCCGCCTAACTTTCACACAAGGGAGGGGCTACCTTAAGTGGCGTCGGTCCTGCTCTTAGAAAAGAGGGCATTACTTCATTTGTGCATGTGTGTATTTATGAGTAATAGGTTTCTAGAAATAGATTGTTAAAGGAGAATATGTGTGCATTACAATTTTTAATGGATACTGCCAATTTGCCCTGAAAAATGCCTTCATCAATGAACACAGCTACCAGCAATGTAAAAGGGCCTGATTTCCCAAATCCTCAACAACTCTTACTATTAATCAACTTTTTCTTTTCTGCTAATCTGATGAATGTTTTTTAAGCTAATTCATTGTTTTAATGTATTTTCATGCTTACAGTGAGGTTGAGAATTGTTCATATTTATTGCTAATTTTATAATTTTTTTCTTTTGTAAATTGTCTGTTTCCATTCTTCACCCATTTTCTAGTGATTGTTTTAATCTTTTTCTGTGTTTTATCTTTTTCTTTCAGCTTTGAATGAACTGTTTTATATATTTTCTCATTGTTAATCCTTTGTCTCTATTACCGGTTGTGAACGAAAGCATCTCTCAATTACATCAGGAACGCATTTTTGAAAACCAGACACTGAGTGAAAATACTAACCAGAATCCTGTATTTTCTGTCAGTCTAATACTACCAACCAATTTAATAAAACACAGAAAAATGTCAATATATGTAACAGATTATTTAGTGTGTAAGATGCATGAAACACTGCTTCCTGATCACCCAACAGTTAATACGACTTTTAACAGACACTTGCATATATGAAGCCAAACCACCTCTCTGAACACTATCAACACCCCATTCTCTTCCCTTTGTTGACATTTGGTGCTTTTCAAAACATCTGCATATGATTCTGACATTCTTCCAATTATATTTGGAAAATAACTGGAAAATTCCTCCACTCTTCCCTACACATATACTACTTTGTTTAAAATGTTCCATTGATTTTGGGGGATGTAAAATACAATTTTCTATATAAAGCTTGGCCCCAAGAATGCTGCATTGGAGAGACATGTGCGTTCTATGAAGTCTGGGTGTTAAAGATAAGAAGAGTTTTACTAAAAAAAGATTACCTAGGGAGGCAGTTTGTGAGGTATACATTTGCTTCCAGTCTGGCCATTTTGTTTTTAATTTTGTTCATGGTATTTTTTTCTAGATGCAAAATTTGCCATTTCATGTAATCAAATCTGTCAGTTATTTTGCTTAAGATTTCTGGATTTGAAGTCTTGCTTTAGGAGTCTTTCTCCATCTCAGGATTTTTTTTTTTAATTCTCCTATATATGTTTTTAAGAAATCGTTAGTTTTATGTTTAGATCATTAGTTATAAGAAATTAATTGCTGGGTAAGTTGTGAGGGGGTGTTGGGGAGTCTAAATTTTCTCTGTCCCAAAACAAGTAGTATATCATCAACCCACCACCATTTTGTGTTGCTATAACAGGATACCTGAGACTGGATAATTTATAACAAACAGAAATTTATTGGCTCACAGTTCTATAGGCTGGGAAGTCCAAGATCAAGGTGTCAGCATCCCTCTGCATCGTCACATGCTAGAAGGCAGACAGGCAAGAGCACAAGAGAGCAAACCCAATCCTGCAAGCTCATTTTATAATGGCATTAATCTATTCATGAGGATGGATCCCTCATGACCTAAACACCTCACGTTGGGCCCCACCTCCCAACACTGTCTCACTGGGGAGTAAGTTTCCAACACTTGAATTCTGGGCAACACATTCAAACTATAGCATGCCATAAATTAAATTCTCCAGGTTTTCAAAAAATGTATTCAGTATCTTAAAGCATCAGATTTTATGGTGGAGCTGGCATACAGAAGTGCAAATCTTAGGGAGCATGAAATTAATTACCAGCATCCGTGTATCAACACCAGAGTCCTCTGCTTGTTGTAATTATTCTCACGAAGGTGAAAAGTTTTGTGTGTAACAAATTATTTTGATAGCAAGACAACTGCTAATGCAGCAAGATGACTGCTAATGATGCATGTCAAGGGATAGAAGAAAGTGAGATACCACTGCAAATAAAGTGGAGTCCTGTAGAAATAGAATAATTAAAGATTTGAAGCAGTCATTTAAATTTTTCCAGTTAACCTTTACTATGTCTTACTTGGTCCTTTATAGGTTTATGATGTTCAGGAGATCTGTGGTTCAGTAGTTCTGGGTGAGTCCCTGGAAACGTCCAGGTTCTATTGTGTCATGAGCTTTCCTGGTCCCAGAGATTCACTCACAACTGACACCCCCTTGGCCCCACCTAGTTTGTGGAAGAGAAAACTGTCCTCTCTGCCTCCATTTCCCTTTTTTCCATCTGTCACTCCTCATCCCATGGCAATCTGACTGCCCCTTCCTCATGCCTCAGAAATGCCTCATATGGAAAAGCCTAGTCAGACAAGTTTGAAGATGCTGGGCTAGAGGTGGAGGATTGGGGGGAGTGTTCAAATGACAGCTGATGTTATATGACTTTGAGCCCACCGTGCCAAAGGGATGGACCAAAACACAGATAAATTAGCAGGTAAGCTGACAATTGCCCAAAAGGAGAGCTGAGCAGAGTGCAGAAGGAAAGGGGAGCAGGCCATATGCCTATCTCCTCTGGTCTCCTCCTCCTCTCTGCGTGCACATGCGTACACACACACACACACTGTGTGCACATGCATACACACACACATACACGCACACACACGCGCTGGCTCCTTTGTGTCCCAAGACAAAAGATTTGTCAACACCCTGAAGGAAGATTAGATGGCAACATAAAACAAGATGGGCATCCTGGGCTGAGGAGACCACATGGAAAGCTGTGTGGGAATCTGGAGGATGCCGAGGAATGCCGGGAATGGGTCTCCATGGCTGCCAGTCTGGGCTGGGATATCCCGGCCCTGGGCTGCCCTCCAGACATCCAGGAAGTGTCCTTCTCATTGCTTGAGAGGACTTTAACCTCTGGAGGGCTCCACCTCTGGCACCCAAACCCTCTGTGCCCCTGCCAGGGCTTCTCAAACTCTTCTTCTCAGCCACTCCTTGTGCCTGGAAGCCTCAGCACCTAACCGTGGAGAGGATGAGGCCTAGCCAGTCCTACCCTAGGCAAATGTGATATCTCTCTGCTATCTCGTGTTTACCTTTAAAACTGAAGCAGTTTGTGTTCTGCATCATGTATCTGTGCTTGTTTTGATGTAAATTGTCCTCAATTTCATGCCTAACTCTCTCATTCCTCCTCCCCATTGGGTACCGATAGAAAATGCAACACTGCTCTGCTTCATGGTAATGAATTGATGCTTGCCCGATTGTTCGTCTGCCATCTTCCCGCTAGACTGTAAGTTCCGGGAAGTCAGTGGCCATTCCTAGCTTGGTCACCACTGCCCTCTTCGTACCTAGCTGGTGCCTGTCCCAGGCATGGCTTTTAGCCTTCGTGGGTAGAGCCCTCTTCTACTAGGGATGACATGGGAGTTCCAGTCCTCATGCAGGTCATGTGACTGCGTTTCCTTTCACAAGCAGGAAGGCCATGGCTCACAAAGGGGTTATTGTTCGTTAAGGGTCCAGGTGAGGGGTGCCATCCGTCATTGCTTGCGGCCCAGCCCATCACGACTGCTGGCACCCTCCCAGTGACAGCAAGACAATGACATCACCTCAGAATAGTTAAGGGTCCAGGTGAGGGGTGCCATCCGTCATTGCTTGCGGCCCAGCCCATCACGACTGCCGGCACCCTCCCAGTGACAGCAAGACAATGACATCACCTCAGAATATTTACAAAGGACACCTTACTCTTTAAAACTCTCTCAGGAGAATTACTTTTTTAGCCCATTCTTGCTCTATTAGGTGTATAATCTCATAAATCAGAGTTTCTCAGATTCAGTTCAAGGGCATAGATGATTTGGTAGGTATTTGATTTAAAGTTGTTTTCTCCAGTCAGAGAAGAAACGGAAGGATTTTTTTTTTTTTTAAAGATGACCGGTAAGGGGATCTTAACCCTTGGTGTTGTCAGCACCACGCTCAGCCAGTGAGCAAACCGGCCATCCCTATGTGGGATCCGAACCCGTGGCCTTGGTGTTATCAGCACCACACTCTCCCGAGTGAGCCACGGGCCGGCCCCATGTGGAGGGCAAGAAAACAACTCAATTTGGAAAGAGAGCCAACTTCTCAGGTAAGTAATTGTAAGTTATATCTACCTCTGTCACCTCTGGGTCTAGTTTTCTCATCTTCTACACAGCCTTTCAGTGACAACCCTTATCCTTATTCTTAATATCCACAGAAGACTTATTGGTTGAAAAAATGCCAATTCCTCAGAATAGCACAGTGCTGACTACAAGTTTCTTGTAAAAATTGTGGTTAAACACGCTTTAGTCAGAGCATTTGAAGACAATGCTAAAGAACAGTAGTATGAAATCTGAATTGTGGAATAGTTATTAGTGTAATTGCTTGCATTTATTGAGCATTTATTTTGTGTCAGTTATTAGGCTGAGTTTTTTGCACAGATTAGCTCATGTAATCTTCCCAGCAAACACTTAAGGAGAGAATTATTATTCCCATTTCATAGATGAGGAAACTGAGACTTGGATGGTGTCTGTAACTTGCTCAAGATCATATGCTTCATGGGGAACAGGGCCTGAGGTCTGATGCTGATTTACATCATTCTGTGGTCCAGCCTCTTCCCACTGGCCACGAACAAGCAATGAATATTTGTATTTGAGAAAGAAATAAACTTCCATTACTCCAAGTGCAAGTGGCGATCAGTTCATGTGGCTCAGTTTGGGGTCTAACAGACTTGTTTCAGTTAACAAATTCATAATGATCTTTGTAAGTGGCTCATCTGTCGGTTCATTTTTTTAGTTGATTGAAATGTGTTGTTCTCTTAAAAATGTTGAGTGTTGCCTCTCCCATCCAACTCAAATAATCTGTAATGGTCTGAATGTCTGCAACCCCCCAAAATTTGTATGTTGAAACTGTAACCTCCAAGGTGCAGCTTTAGGAGGTAAGTTATATGGGCTCTGCCTTCACAAATGGGATTAATGGGATTAGTGCCCTTATAAAAGAAAACCAGAGCTTCCTTGCCCCTTCTGCCATGTGAAGACACAGCAAGAAGACAGCTGTCTTTGAAGTAGGCAGTGGACCCTCACCATACGTAGAATGTGCTGGCACTTTGATCTTGCACTCCCCAGCCTCCAGAACTGTGCGAAATAAACTATTATTGTTTATAAGCTACCCAGTTTGTGGTATTTCATTACAGCAGACGGACTAAGACAGAATCTAAGAAATAAAATGTTCATAAATGAATCTGGTCCATTTCTAAATTCCTGTAAGATCCAAATGTCTGTTTGACCAGGCATCAAACAAGTTCTGATTAGCAGTGCTCTTTTGAAAGGTGTGCTGACATTTACAACCCCTGTTCAAGTTCCTTCTCTGATAGCAGCAGCCCTGGAGTTTCTCTCAATCACTTGAGTTGGTTGAACTTCTGCAGTTGTTTCAGCTACATTTATGGAGTATCACTCTCCTGGTATGACCCTTGCCCTGCAGCCACTGGCCTTCTTGGCCCAACCGTGTCCACAACCATCTCCACTTTGAAAAGCATTTTCAGTTCAGTGCAAGAGGGATGGGTTGGGCACTGTCCAACTGGACTAGCTGTCCAATGTTGTGCTACTCCAATGTGGGGGAGGAGACTATACAGAAATACAAATACCAGCTGATGTTAATTGATGGCTTCCAGCCGGGCACTGTGCTCGGTGTTCTGCAGCGTCATCTCATTTCATTCTCACAGTCACTCTCTCAGTCCTGTGTTTCAGAGGAGGAAACTGAGGTGTTCCTCCAAAAATTAAACATAGAATTAGTATATGATATCTGTGTATCTGGGCAACCCAGTCTCTCTGTCCATACACAGAAATAAGCATCACTTACTTGTGTGATCATGTAGTTTGGGTGGGACCAGGCCTACCTTCTGCTCCACAGGATAGTCCAACTGGCTTATGCCACAATGGGAAATCCAACCTTTGTGGTCACAGGGTTTGGTTCAGGGATTAGCAAATCAGCACAAAGCTTTAAAGCTGTTGTATGGGAACAAGGGAACTCATAGGCCCGAATGCAGCCAGTCCTTCTATAATCACCAGGAAATTGACCCTAGGAGGCAAAACAAACAACATTAGTAAAAAAGGAAAGAAGTGAAAGAAATGAAGTCCTCATATCATTGTAGCAATCAATGTAGTCCACTGTACCTCCAGACTCCCAGTTAGCCAATAAATCCCTTCTTATTTATGAGTTTTAATTGGGTGTTCTGTTGCAGCCAAAAGCATTTTATCTAATACACCCAACTACTGGGCAGTTGAGCTAAACACACAATACTACACCTTGAAATACAGTTTATCCAGTGTAAATGTCTAACGGAAGAGTATTGGGTGATTAAATTGCATCCATTGATGGTACATTAGCTAGGAAAGACAAGGCTGTTTTAACAATAGAAATTTACTTTTCACTCGTGTAATAGCCCGAAGCAAGTGATCCTGCTCAGCACATGGCTCTCTTCCACACGGTTCCATTGGTTTTTGAGAAACCAGGCTTCTTCCACTTTTGGGCTCCCTACCCCCTAGAGCCTTGTGATCACACACATAAAGCTGGCAGACCAGGAAAGGAGGATGGGGGGCACCCCTGCTTCTTAAAACTGTTGGTCAAATGATAGAACCTCCATCCATTCTCCCTTAGCTAAAACTCAGTCACCCAGTCACATCTAACTGCAGAGGATCCCAGGAGAAAAAAGTGGATTTTTGGTAAGTAGCTCACAGTCTTAGTCACAGATATGATGCTTCAAAAGCTCATTGAATTACATGGGAAAATGCTAACCGAGCAGTGTGCAAGGTCTCAGCCCACGTTCTCTAAGGCCCATATCTCTAAGCACAGGGGTGCTCCCCTTCTCTCTGTTTCATCTCTGTGGCAAGACTTTGTGTTCTTCTCCAAGAGCCTTGTTTCACTTCTGGTACATTCATGATGTTCCCAGCAGGCAAATACACTACACCATGACTGGTGAGCAATAAAGACTTTACTGAAGATCTGGTGTGATTAAAGAAATGTAATCAGATTCTTCCGTAGCCATCTGCTCTTTCCTCCAAAGCTCTCTTCCCTTGCCAGCAGCCTCACCTCACCTGTGGCTCTTCCGTAGCCCAGTGCTTCCCTTCCAGCATCAACAGCTCCTAAAACCTCATGGCCTGAGCAATTTGGCTCTTACCCATTTTCTCGTGCCCATTCCATAAAACAAAACCTGGTAGTAAACCAAAAAAAACAATGAAATATTTTTTTTCCTCCAACATACCCCTCAGGGAACTTAGCAAATAATTCACTGCACAAAAACAATTCTCTTCTAAGGGCAGGGTTGGGTGGGGTGTTGCTGCTGAGGAAATTAATTTTTGCCATAAAAATTCATTTACATGGGAAAAAAGACTGAAAGGATACCCCAAAATGTTAACAGTATTTATTTTCAGGTAATTGAATTAAAGTTTTTTTTCTCTTGTATGTTTCTATACATTCCTTTAATTTTTGTTCTGTGTTTTCCAAATGTACTGATGTATTTCTTTAATAATTTAAAATTAATATAGTAAAGAAATTTATCTTTTGCTCAATATCACTAATCATTAGGGAAATGCAAATCAAAACCACAGTGAGATACCACTTCACAACCACCAGAATGACTATTTAAAAAAAAAAACAGAAAATAACAAGTGTTGGTGAGGATGTGGAGAAATGAGAATGCTTGTGCACTGTCAGTGCAACTGTAGAATGGTACCGCCACCATGGCAAACAGTACGGTGGTTCCTCCAAAAATTAAACATAGAATTAGTATATGATACAATAATTCTACTTGCTGTAGACTAGATGCTCCCCCCCCCCCCCC
>NW_007735434.1:13147-24272 GCF_000696425.1 Galeopterus variegatus | reverse complement strand
ACCCCCCCCCCCCCCCCAACCTCATTGTAGCTTAAATCTCCACCATAACTGTTGAGGGTGGGAAATCCTATTATGGTCATTGAAAAGTGGGGCCTTGAAGAGGTGATTAAATTGTAGTACCATGCTGTAGTGAAAAGATTGAAAATGATGATCATGGGCATGGTTCTGAGGGCTTTAAAGAAGAACACATGAGAGGTTAGTCTTTCTCTGCTCTGCCATTTTCTGCCATTTGAGACCTCTGGGTCACTGTTGCCACAACCAGGGCCTTCACCAAATGTGTTCCTGGACTTTGGACTTCCCAGCCTCCGAAACTGTAAGTAATAAATTTTGTTTTCTGACAAAGTACCCAGTTCCATGTAATTTGTCATAAGCAAGAGAAATGGACTAATACACCACTTGGAGGTATATATCCAAGATAATTGAAAGCAGGAGTTTGAACAGATGTTTGTATACACATGTTTATAGCAGCATTATTCACAATAGCCAAAAGATGGAAGCAACCCAGCATCTGCTGATAGACGAATGGATAAATAAAATGTGATATATACATACAATGAAATTATTCAGCCTTATCAGGAATAAAACTCTGACACATGCTACAACTTTGAAGATATTTTGCTAAGTGAAATCAGCCAGTCATAACACCACAAATATTGTATGTTTCTCTTATATGAGGTACCTAGAATAGTCAAATTCCCAGAGACAGAGTAGTGTGATGGTTGCCAGAGGCCAGAGGGGAGGGAGGGAATGGGGGTTGTTGGTTAATGGGTACAGAATTTCGGTTGGGAAATATGATAAAGTTCTGGAGACAGATGGTGCTGATGGTTGCACAATAAAGTGAATGTACTTAATGCCACAGAACTGTACACTTACATATGGTTAAAATGGTAAATTTTATGTTATGTATATTTTACCACAATTTTTTTTTTAAGAAATTTATTTTGCTGCAAGCAATTTTACCAGAATTTTTGACTTGGATAGCTTGTGATCTCTTGAAAACCAGATAATTCCCTAGTTTGAGCTTTCCACATATACAGTATTCCTTTTTAATGAATTTGTAAATAACATAAGAAGAAATACCTGTTACACCTGTATTTATACAAGGCTCAGGGAATTAATAAAACATGGCTTCTCTTCCCCAGGGATTTGCTATTTAATAAGTGAGAAAAACAGGTAAGCAATTTACTATAATCTACAACGAAGTAAAACAATGGGCCAAGTGCAGAGGTATAAGCACTGAATTCTGTCTAGGGTTTTGGGGAGTATTCCCAGAGAAAGTGATGTTTAAGCTAGACCTTGAAGAGCAGTTAGGAGTTTACTAATGGAGAAGGGGGTGAATGTGGGGCACATTAGAGAGATAACGAGAGATGGAGGAACAGCACTGAGACATGAGAAAGCCAATGCTTCCACAAGTTCTCCTCCCCAGCCCCCAAAGCCTCTGGCCAGTCACAGGGCATCCTGGGACTTTGAATATACCTGGTTGAATGTTGGCAGGAAGGTAACCTGAGGCCATGACTTGGCAGTTTTATCTTTACTGGGGAGATGAACCATGGAGTGGGCTGAACTCAGAAAGAAAGTCAGGGGCCGGCCCGGTGGCGCACTGCTACAGTGCGCTGCTTGGGAGCGTGGCGGCGCTCCCGCCGAGGGTTCAGATCCCACATACAGACCGGTTCCTGCTCACTGGCTGAGCGAGGTGTGGGCGCAACACCGAGGGTTGCGATCCCATTGCCGGTCCCGGTCCGGTACGGGCGCGACATTGAGGGTTGCGATCCGTTGCTGGACATGAAAAAAAAAGACAAAAAGGAAAAAAAAAAAAAAAAAAGAAAGAAAGTCAGAGCCAGCTGTGTGCCAGGGCAAGGGCTGAGACCTTGGTTGGCTTGGTGGTGTGATTCTAGACAAATCTGGAGCATGCCAGGGCTTTCTGCACAAACAGGGAAAGGACCCCTGCATGTTGGTGCCTGATCACATGCAGCTATTGGTTTTGCAGTCTGACAATGAAAGGAACAGGAGCTTCTTTCGTTAAATCCAATATCTTATGTAATGTTTCTTGTCAGCATCTTGGACTTGGCCAATCTGCAACACACGTCTTCCCCCAATACTCACACATATGGACTTAGCACTAGATGGTGACATTCAACTGGTGCACAGATGTAAAACCAGCACCTTGGCCCAGGTAGAGAGAACAGAGCAGGCTTGTGGACTGGAAATCTGTGGGTGCTGTGGCAGTCATTCTGCGTTGTGAGTCGGAGGGAGATCAGCTTGCGAAAAGGAGACAGACGCCATGTAAAATTATGTCTTGGACCTGGGAGATTGTCAAGATCAACTCATTCAGTAGCTTACTGTCAATCAGGGTGGGTCATTCTTGTCATGTGGCTGTTTCTGTTCTTTGAAGTCTCAGTCATGTGCTGATCCCCTGCCTTGTATTGGATACTTCTGCTCCAGGCAACCACAAAGATAGATTGCCCTTGGGCTGCATTTTACATCCCCAGGCTCCCTAAAAGGACCCTTAACCCGCTTCCAAAGCCACAACACTATCTAGGATCCATGAGCATCCACAGCTGTCCCTCATCTTGCCATTGCTGAGGCACAGAGTGTAGGGGACAGGCCATGCAGAGGATCTCATGAACCCACCCCTTCTTGTTTTCCAAGTTCCCAGGATCTAACCACCTCCTTGGGGTCAGGCCCTGACATGCTCTTACCCACAAAGCACAAAAATTTCTACCGCCTTCCCTTCTTGGAAGCCTCTTTAATTCCCCCAGGTGGGCCTGATTCACAAAGAGATGGAAATTCCCTGCCTGGGGCCAGGGCACCCAGGTCTGGGAACACAAAGCCCTGGCTACCTTTCCTGGAAGGGAAAGGGGAAGTTTATCTTTCCATTGTTTTTGCTGATAGGTCAGAGGAGCAAAAAAGATAAGCCACCTATGAATTTCTCAATAGCTCATCTTGTTGCATACAGATGGTCTCAGCTGATGCCTGGAGAGAAGGTTAGCTGAGGTCACCACTTACCTGTCACCACAGTGGTCAGGTGGAGCCACCAGTCCTACCACCTTTGAGTCTGCTCATGGGCCCTTCTTGGCTCCCCAGGATGTACCTCTTGGACACTTGCTGCTTAATTTCCTTAAATTTACATACAGTGCTGCTGTACTTAGTTTAACTGCCCCCTCATCCCGCTTCTGTCCTGCCCACTCTTTGTTATCCCCTTGGGTCCCCAGGCACAAAGCCCCAAAGAGCCTGATCTGATTTCAGGGTAGAGTCACACTGATGCAGCATGACCCAACCCTAGCAAAGCGATGCCTGAGGGTTAGAAATCTGAGCTATAACCCCACCTTACCTTCACAGGATTCTAAACCTACTTTTAAACTAGGAATTCTGGCATGTCAGACCCAGAGGAGCACTGTCATTTGTGAACAAGCCAGATGTCCCCAGGCCCAGGTTAAGAAACCCTGAGATGTGATGACATGGACTCAGCAATACAGGCAAGGCCTTCTTTTCTGTGCTTTGGAATAATTAAGTGGCTCAATGGAGGCACTTTTCTCTGTTCACTAAAGGAAGGTCCTTGTTTGTTGGCTTTTTCCAGAGTAGTCTTTAAGGAGGTTTCCAACCTTCCAGATTCTGTATATTCTATTTCCTTTTTTTTTTTTTGGTCCTTTTTTGAGACCGGCCACACCGTGCTCAGCCAGTGAGCGCGCCAGCCATCCCTATATAGGATCCGAACCCGCGGCGGGAGCGCTGCTGCACTCCCAGCACCGCACTCTCCCAAGTGCACCACGGGCTCGGCCCTCTATTTCCTATTTTGACAAGATTCTTAATGAAGCTGAAGCCAATGATGTCCAAACTCAGGGACTATGCTTTGGCCCAAGTTCTCTACATCAGAAGATTTGTCTATCATTGGGGCCTCTCTTTAGGCTTCTTTGTCCAGCCTCTCCCTACAGTCTCTTGAGGCAGAACTGCATGTCAGTCTCATGTGTGGTGTCTTGGATGTATCTCAACGATTTTAAGGTCTCTTCTGCATGTAAGCTCCTGTCTTTTTTACCCACCTTTCTCCAGACTAGAAACTATGTCTTTAACCTCCTTCTGGGTGTAGCCCCCCAAAGAGTTGGAGGGCATTTCACATGCCTGCTGCAGCCTGTGTGCACACACAGATATAGCATCTGATGATCTGATTTACGTTTTCCAGATTTATCGCATCGTTCGCATACCCAGGCCTGTTGATATTTTAGGCGCGTGAATCAGTGTCTGGCATGGCTTCCTCTGCAGCAGAGCTCGGGCTGCGGGCATAATGAAGTTAGGAGGGGGAAGAGTTCAGCTTATCAGGGAGGAAATTTGTGTCAGTAACAAGTCTGCCTGGCAACAGCACTAGGAAAGAGAGATACCAGGCCCTGACATCAGAGCCAAAATCTTCACACTTGCAGAGCAGCATCGCCCTGCACAATTTTCCTCCTTGGTGGGCTGACTCCTTTAAAAAAAAAGAAAAGAAAAGAAATGTTTTATACCTGCATTCTCCAAAGGATATCCCCTAACCTGCCACCAGAGAGCCTGTGATGAACTCAAATGTCACTAGGCTGTGGCTACCCATAGAGGTGTTATGAATGAATAATAAGAAATAAGTTTCTGTAGTGGAATTACAGGCACAAAAAGAACTGCAAGGGGAAGGCTAACTGAGCCTCCATGACTCAGTGTAGGATTCTGCTTGGGGAGTGGGGCTCAAGACTAAGGAGGCAGGGAGATATTCCTTTGTTTTTTCCTAGTCGTGCTCTGCTAAAAGATAGTTTCCTATTTCCCAAGGAATCTATTCAGAATGAAGAAGAAATAGGAAGGAGAACTGATCCAGAGATCCACACACTTGGGATAACCTCAAGAACAGTGGTTGCTTCTCCTTTACCGCTGGATCTTGATGCCCGGGGCAGTGATAGGCACAGAGCAGAAGCTTAATACAGGTGTGCTGAACCAGGCCTGGCTCCATTTGTACTGTGAGTGCCCCGGAGAGTGTCTCTACCCCTCCAGCTATCCTTTTCACCATCTGGAGGATGAACCAATGATCTCTTAGAGGTCTTCCCAGGAATGGCACTCTAGGATTCCAAGGTCAAAACTAATTTTACAATCCTAAGAAAGAAGGGAATTAAAAAAAATTCCCATAAACGTTTATATCTCAGCCGCCTGATCCTTGGGCTCAGCTCTATCATTGCATTGTGTGCACACAAGTCTCCAGGCTTACATGCTTCCATAAATTCATCAGTCAGTAGTATCTGGGATACATTTACATTTTTAGCATCGGTGTAATTCTATTTGGTTTTATGCCACAGGAAGTTCAAGTCTGATTCAATTAAGGAGTTTCATACAATGAGTTTTTAAAAAGGGAGGACAATGAGCTGCATATGTTGTGCCATTGTACATGGCGTTGTTATCCAGTCAGGCGTGGTGGGGGTGGCTCGTGCTTCAGCCCAAGAATCTGTTAGCAATCCATGAGGTTGAATATTTTACTGTCTTATTAGGAAGCATGGAATTTAAGAGCTGGAAGGGACCTTTGAGGTAGGCAAGGCATCCCCTGCTGAAACAAGGGCAGGGAGACATTTTGTACATTTTTGCATACCTCTCAGTTCCTAATGTAGTTTCCATTTTGCAGGCTTAAAAAATCAAAGAAAAAGGCCTGGTTGCCAAACCTGGGGAGGAGAAGGTGGTCAGCAGCATAAAACAGTTGTGTGCGGTGTGAGAGTGCTTCTCTCTCCATCAAAAACATCCACAGCAGGACTTAAATTCCTATCTGTCAGAAAAGGGGCAGAGGAAGAAACTCGTTCCAGGCAGCAGCTGCAGCTGGCTTTTTTCACCAAGTGCACAATGAAGAGAAGCAGCCTCCTTGGAAATAGAGTAGAAGACAACTCAGGACTTAAGGGGGGAACATGGAGCCAGAGCAGATGGAGGGACCCAGGAGACTCAGCAGAGGAAGCTAGCACTAGAAGCCAGAAGAGAAACTCAAACAAAAAAGGATCAGAAGCAAAGATCTGAGATGATCCAAAGGATTAGAAGCACAGATCAGAGTCGAGGGGACAGCACTGAGGTACGAAATGGGAGGGGAAATCCTAGGAAAATTTACCTAAGTCATGTGAAGGCAATGTAGTTGGAAGGAGATCCCGCATCTTAATCAAAGGGAAGTCAAAACTGTAATGGACAAGGCAGTACCCAAAGTCAGACGAGAGGAAGCGGGAGAATGGAGAAAGAAGTTGAAAGGTGAGAGAATTGAGATAAGGAAGGGTCAAGATTCAGAAGAGAGTGAGTCTTCAACTTCTAGAGGGTGGCCATTTAAAGGAACTACATAGTGGTTTGGACAAGGGCAATGGAATAAGAGAATCCAACAATAACCAGGACGAAATTATTTCCTTAGACAATGTCCCTGAGTATTAGAAGTGAATACAAGAACCAGAGTCTGTATCTCTCTCCATTGTGCTTTTGGCTGCAAGTAACAGAAGACCCAGCACAAAGAAGTTTGAACCATAAGATTTTGAATGTATTACCCACGTTAAAGGAATACTTATTATCTCATAAAACAAGAAGTTAGGTGTGCCAGGTAGTACCAGGGTAATTTAAATGAGGGACCCAGTGCTGACAACAAAGACCCAGATTCTTCCCTTCTATCCCCTTTCCACATCCTTAGAGTGGTGTTTTCCTAACATGGTTCTCGTCTTCTGCAGTTTTAGGCATCAGTGCAGACAATAATATCAAAGACAGGAAAAAGAAAAAACCCTCACTGGTAATATCTTAAGAGCAAGGAATCCCTTTCCAGGAGCACCTCCCGCAACATTCCCTCTTAGCACAAAGCTTTAAAGCTGTTGTATGGGAACAAGGGAACTCATAGGCCCGAATGCAGCCAGTTCTTCTATAACCACCAGGAAATTGACCCTTTTCAGCCAGAATTGCATTGCACTCCCAGTGAGATCAACAGACTGACACAGACCGATAACGATTCCTTCTGTGGGGCCTTCCCCTGGAGCACATGGCCATTCAGACAGGACAAACGGAATCAGGATTCACCTCAGGAAGGAGAAGGAATAAGGATCCAAACTGAGCATGGAACTGCTCTGGTTAATGGCGATGGGATAGGGGCAGAGGCGTTGCTGAGCCAGGTCAGCTCAACCTCTCCATTGGCTCTCTGCCCTCCTCCTGTCTTGTGGGTACAACTATAACAGAGAAGTAACTGAGGTCAAGAGAAGTGAGGTGACATGCCCGAGGCTTCTCAGATACGGCTCTCAAAACTCAGCTCAATGCCCTTTCTACCACACCATACTTGTCTTTCCTGGAACCATTGTAAATCACGTTAGTTAAGGTTCAATGCAGGGCAAACATTCTGCCATGAAATTAGAAGTTGTATCCAACACCGTGATCCCGAGATGCAGCCATTTTGGTGGAAAGAGCAAGGGGTTCATGACGTTTCTCGGATGTGAGTGGAGCCATCTTGAACATGACTGGCGCCACTTTACCCACACTGAGCACAAAATGGCCGCCAGCCTTTCCCTTATGAGAAACCTCCTGGTTTCTGAGAAACAGAAACGCCTCTCCTTCCGCGTGGGTACAGCCTTCCACCTGATTGGACCAGCACCAACCCCTCCCCGGTTACGTCAGCCTCCCTGGAGCCTCTATACGGCCTCCCACCCCCACGCCAGCCGCTGCTCTCCACTTTGAGCGGGGCCTGGCAGGTTCTTTTCCTGTAATAAAGCTTGATGGGTCCCCGGCCTGTCGGCACACTTTCTTTCAGTTCAGAATGAGGCTGATCTGGCTTGACTGTTGACTTCATCTTCTAGTTGAGCGGCATTGGGCAGTTAGTCAGTTTCTCCAGGCCCATCTCTGCCACCCTCGGCATGTGGTTCCTTCGAGGGAGGCAATGTTGTGAGGGACAACGGGGCAGTGAACGAGGCATTTCTAAAGTCCACGAAAGGGCCAGCCCGGTGGCGCACTGCTACAGTGCGCCGCTTGGGAAGCGCGGTGGCCCTCCCGCCGAGGGTTCGGATCCCACATACAGACCAGTTCCCGCTCACTGGCTGAGCGAGTTGCGGGAGCAGCGCTGAGGGTTGCGATCCGTTGCCCATCACGAAAAAAGACAAAAAGGAAAAAAAAAAAAAAGAACACGAAAAATGGTGCTGGCCTAGGGGCTGTGGACGAGGAGATGTGAGACACAGACACCCCCGTTTTTCTCTCCGCCCCATCCTCTGACCTCCATTATTACCCCGCAGCCTCGGCCAAACCCGAAGGAAGCTGAAGGGAAAGACAACAGTCGCTAACGGGTGGAGGACGGGCAGATGTCAAAGGAGAATAACGGAACAGCTGTTGTCCGTGCCTGGTAGGTCTGAGGTGTGTGGGTGTAAATGGATATTACTTTTGTTATTTTCTACTTTTAGAATTCTGAAAAACAGAAATTCAAAATTCCCAGGGATCAGACAGAGCCTGGCACACTAGGCCGCGTGTGAGGGACCTGGGCTGGGCTTCCTGTCCTCTCCTGTCTCACCCTCCTGCCTGTGCGAATGCACTGTGGGCCCAGTGAGGGCCTCCCTCTAACTAAACCGCCCTGTCGGTGCAGCCAGACACCAGTGACCAGTCTGAGAGAAGCTGTGTGCTAGTGATAACAGAGAAGGCCATCTGTCTCCCGCTGTGATGACAGTGTCCACGCAGCGTGGATCTAGACTAGTTTTTCCTGAAGTGATGGTGATTCCAGCTGACCAGTCAGTGCAGACATACCTCCCTGCGCTCCTCAACGACCAGAGAGTGATGACCACTCACCATCCCACTGTAAACTTAACAGCCAGACTTCCACAGTCCAGGTAAGCTTCTCCTAGCTCAGAGATGAGTCAGTGTGCAGTACGAGTGAATGAAGTTCAAACCGGATCTGGTGAGTATGGACCTTTAAATGCATACCCCTCTCACTCCTGCCTCACCTCTCTCCATGTGCCCCCATTGCCTCAAATAATCGCCCTCTTTTCTTTCTCCTCGCACCAGAGCCCTTAGCCTTGAGGCTCCCACCTGTGGATGCAGGTAGACTGAATCAGCACATCTGACCAGATATCCCAAGCCCTGAGGACTCGAGCAAATTGCCTGACTCCACAAGAAAACGAGCTTAGTTTCTAGAGCAGTTCAGTGTCCCTTGTTCCTGATTTACCTTGAGACAGTCACTGGATATGGCCTGTTTTGAGTAAGACACTGGGTGTTCTTTCCTGATTGTTTATTCCACAAATCAGCCTCTTCTGGTGACTTGACTCACCACAGGTATGCCAGATACTGACTAATTTGTTCTGAGCAAACCAATGTCTATAAATTCCACCCCTTCCTTAACTGTTCAATGAATCAGAGAGGAAGTGTTTTTAATTCGATTCCTGTTTTGATTAGATTTCACCTGTTCCCTTTAAACACTTAAAGGACTTCCTCTCCTCCTGCTCTCCCAACTTATAGCGGAAAAAGGAATGAAAGGGAGGAGGGGGACAGTGAAGGAGACTGTTCTCTTGATAATAAGAAATGTCTCAGCAACTGCAAGTTAATTTAGAAATGTACAGATAATTCCAAAGAGGGAAAGATTTAGTACAAATTTTGTTTCTTCTAAAAGCAGCAATTGCCTCTATTTAACAGATATGTGGAAGAACTTTTTGTCATCTGTACCTGGAGTTATTTGCTTCAATTTTCTTGGTGGGTTTTAATTCTGCCTCCTCCTTTTCCATTGAAAGAGAGAATATTGCTTATTAAAAAGAAAATCCAGTTTTCTTCTAATGTATCAGGTGTCTGTAATGTCAGGAAAGAAAAGGGTCTATAAATAGCCTCCTCTGTGGAAGTGGGTGTAGGATCCTTTCTCCAATAAAACTGGGTGCTATCATCTCACCTGAAGAGGTACGGGTTTGAGCATAACACCCTTAGACAAGTGGTTCTCAATCCAATTTGCACATTAAAATCAACTGGGGGATTGTGTGTGTGTGCATGTATGTGTGTGTATACATACACATAAACACTGATTTCCTGGGCCCTTCCCTGGAGAATCTGATTCAATTGGTCTGAGGTAGGGCCCAGGCATTGGCAGGTTTTAAAATCTCTGTAGTAAATGCAAATTGAAGCCACACTGAGGTGTCATCTCACCCTAGTTAATTGTCTATTATCAGAGGGACAGAGAATAGCAAATACTGGCAAGGATGTGGAGAAAGGGCAACCCTCCTACACTGTTGGTGGGACTGTAAATTAGTGCAGCCATTATGGAAATCAGTAGGAAGGTTCCTGAAACAACTACGGAGAGAACTGCCATATGACTCCAGCAATCCCATTACTGGGTATATACCCAAAGGAATGTAAAGTATCATGTTGAAGGAATACGGGCACTCCCATATTTATTGCAGCTCTATTTACAAAAGCCAAGAACTGGAATCAACTTAAATGTCCATTGACAGATGACTGAATAAGGAAAATGTGGTATATATACTCAATGGAATATTACTCTGCCATAAAAAAGAATGAAATCTTCCATTCACAGCAACGTGGATGAACTTAGAGAAAATCATGTTAAGTGAAATAAGTCAGACAGAGAAAAATACTGCGTGTCCTCAAAATAAAAAAGAAAATAAATAAATAAATAGACAATCACTATAAAACATTGAACTTTAAAAAAAAAATGCAGAACTGCAGTTATTAAAGATGGGAAAGGGGGAGGTGGAGGGGGTTGGTGAGAAACTAGTTAAGGGTCACAAAGATTGGTTATGTTTTGTAAACATGAGTATACTAATTATCCTGATTTGATCACCACATATTGTACACATGTATTGATATTCAATTCTGTACCCCACAAATATATATAATCAATTATCTTTCAATAAAAAACTGTAAAGTAAAATTAAATAAAATCTCCCTAGTGATTCTTATTTGTAATCAGCCAGGTTGAGAACTACTGCTTACAGCTTCAAGAAGAAGTTTCCGGCCCGGCCCGGTGGCGCACTGCTACAGTGCGCCGCTTGGGAAGCGCGGCAGGCGCTCCCGCCGAGGGTTCGGATCCCACATACAGACCGGTTCCCGCTCACTGGCTGAGCGAGGCGTGGCAGCAACACCGAGGGTTGCGATCCGTTGCTGGACCCGAAAAAAAACAAAAAAGGAAAAAAAAAAAAAAAAAGAA
>NW_007735434.1:0-13057 GCF_000696425.1 Galeopterus variegatus | reverse complement strand
TCGGATCCCACATACAGACTGGTTCCCGCTCACTGGCTGAGCGAGGCGTGGCAGCAACACCGAGGGTTGCGATCCCGTTGCCGGTCCCGGTCTGGTACAGGCGCGACACTGAGGGTTGCGATCCGTTGCTGGACACGAAAAAAGACAAAAAAGGAAAAAAAAAAAAAAAGAAGAAGTTTCCCTGCCTGGCTTTGTTGCCCTGTGAGCTAGGTAACTTTCTTCTGAAATTGAAAAGGAGATTCTTAAAGCTAGTTGGCTGTTGTTTTAGTCTGTTTCTATTGCTTATAACAAAAAACCTGGAACCGGGTAATTTATAAGAAAATGAAATTTGTTGCTTACAGTTTCAGAGGCTGGGAAGTCCAAAGTCCAGGGAACACATCTGGTGAGGATCTTCTTTGGTGCTGACACAGGATATAACATCACAAAAAAGGCAGGGGCAGAGAGAGCAGAGAATAACCTCTTCATTCACTCTCTATTTAAAGCCCAGAGAGGCTGGCCAGTTAGCTCAGTTGGTTAGAACATGGTGCTGATAACACCAAGGTCCAGGGTTCAATCCCTGTACCTGCCAGCCACTGGGTGGGAAAAAAAAAGTATTAAAGCCCTCAGAACTATGCCCCTGACCACCATTTTTAATCCATTCACTACAGCATGGTCTTACAATGCAATCACCTTTTCAAGGCTCCACCTTTCAATTACTATAATAGGGTTTCCTACCCTCTTAACAGTCATAGTGGGTACTAAGTTTCTAATACATGAAACTTGGGGGACACAATTCAAGCTTCAGGGAGTTTTGGGGAGACATAATTCAATCCACTACAGCTGTCCACTGCAGATGACGCCCAGCTCCATAGGAGAAAGGAAATGTAACAACTGAGGCTTATGAGGGCTGAAGTCCTAAGAAGCCAGATGTTCCAATCTGAACATCAGGTCAACTGTGATGATGCTTCCTTCCCTCTCTTCACCACCCCCCACATGCACACGTGTACACATTCATGGTGACATGTCGTAGCTCTACACACAAACTCCAGCATCAGCTGACCCGGCACAAAGCTGAAGCAGCTGAGGTCTCTTTGTCAAAATGGTTTTCCTGGGCCGAGCCCGTGGCGCACTCGGGAGAGTGTGGTGCTGGGAGCGCAGCAGTGCTCCTGCCGCGGGTTTGGATCCTATATAGGGATGACCTCTGGTGCGCTCACTGGCTGAGCGTGGTGTGGCTGGTCTCAAAAAGGACAAAAAAAAAAAAAAATGGTTTTCCTGCCCTTACTGGGCTGCAGGTGGCCTCAACTTAGTGATAAGTTGTATTTCATCTTAAGTTATTTGCAATTCCAATGTATGCTCTCATAGAAATGGTGTGTTCATGGTGATAAGGTTCCAAGGTTGGTTCAGCACAGCCTATTAACCCATAATACAACTGAACCAAAATGTGAAAAATATTCTAATCACCACAGATTTGGAGCATTAGCAACGTGGGTCTACCCTGCTAGATTCCTATGACACCCAGGTGTTTGGTGAAAGAATAATGACAGAGGCAGGAAGGGTGACATGTGTGTAGCACTACTATAGGATGGCAATGATACAGGGCAAGAGAAAGTTGTGATCAAGTTCAAGGGTGAAAACTGAGGCTTTGGAGACCAAGGACAGGTTGCATATGAGTTGAGTCTTAAGATCTAGAGAATAGGATGGGGGAGTTATGACTGAGGTGATATGAGCTAGGGCTGCTGCCTATTTAGTAGGTCATCGACATTCACAGGAGATATTTGAAGATCTTAACAAATTCCTAAATTTCTAACAGTGAGCTGTCTATGGAGGCTCCTGACTTTCTTCTAAATCACATGCCCATAGAAAGTTTTCTCTGATTTTTGTGCAGATCCTGAAATCCCTTCACCATGTTTTCAACTTAAACAGAGATTTTAACCTCAATTGCCATTTTTCACAAAGAGATAAGATTTTTTTTTTTTTTTTTAACCAGGAAGTGGTGGAGTATTGAGAAAAAATAAAATTTGTAGTTGAATAAGAGGAGAAAAGACAAGTGGTAGACTGGGAGAAAATATTTGAAAAATGCATATCTGATAAAAACTTGTGATCTAAAATAAGCAAAGACTTCTTAAAACTCAACAATAAGAAAATGAACAACCTGGGGGGAAAAAAAGAACACAATTTAAAAATGGGCCAAAAGACCTGAACAGACACCTCACCAAAGAATATATACAAATGGCAAATAAGTACATGAAAAGATATTCAGTGTCGTATGACATAAAGGAATTGCAAATTAAAACTGCAATGAAATACTGCTATGCACCTATTAGAATGGCTACTATCCAAAACACTGACAACACCAAATGCTGGCAAGGATATGAGACAACAGGACCTCTTATTCATTGATTCGTTGCTGGTGGAAATGCAAAATAGTACAGCCATTTTGGAAGACAGTTTGGCAGTTTCTTAAAAAAGCCAAACATTGACTTACCATACAATGCAGCAAGCAAAACCTAGGTATTTTCCCAAATGAAGTTGAAAATGTAGTTCCACACAAACACCTGCACACAAATGTTTATAGCTGCTTTATTCTTAATTGCCAAAAATTGGAAGCAACCAAGATGTTCTTCAACAGGTGAAAGATAAACTGTGGTACATTTATACAGTGGGCTATTATTCAAAATTAAAAAGAAATGACCTATTAAGCCACAAAAAGACATAGAGGAGATTTAAATGCATATTGTTAAGCAAAAGAAGCCAATCTAAAAAGCCTATTACTTTATAATTCCAACCATGTAACTTTCTGAGAAGGCAGAACTATAGAGAGAGTAAAAGGAATAGTGGTTGCTGGGGGTTGTCGGGGAGGATGAAGGGATGAATAGGCAGAACATGCAAGATTCTTAGGGCAGTGAAACTGTTGCATAAGATACTGTAATGGTGGATGCACGACATCATGCATTTGCCAAAATCCAGAGACCATCCAACACAAAGAGTGAACTCTAAGGTAAATTATGGACTTTAGTTAACAAAAATGTATCCAAAAAATACTATTAACCAATGAATTTTTCTAAAAATGACATAAGCCAACAGTGGGCCAAACAGACTTATTTAAGGCCAGTTACCTCATTGAGACTTCAGGCTTTCACCTCCTGTGCCACCAAGATTCTAAAGTGAATAGCAAACAACAGAGCTGTGTTGAGCTGTGGTGAGCGTCAGCTGGGTATGCTCACCCCCAAGTGACTTTCCTGCACACCAGCAGCTCTCATGAATCCATGTTTCAGGAAGATTATAAATCTGACATGTCATCAACCTCCTAGGCCACTTGTTAAAACCATGGGTGAGATCAGGCTGCTGTGCTGGGACTCCGGGTTAAATGCATATTTGAAGATGAGCTATCGGCAGTGGGAGATGGAGGAGGAACTGTCCATGGGACCAAGATGTAGTTCAGTGAAGATTAGAAGACAGACAAGGAAGCTGATTTGTCTAATGAAGAATGTCTTCAAAGTTTTAAGATAGAGAGGTATTTTTTTTTTAGAAGGAAGTCACTCTTGTAAGGTACACATCAGTTCACTGCAATAAACTGAATCCTTTTCATCTACCATATCCAATCAAATCTCTTGTGCATTGATCTGCATTTTTGGGCTTTGCTCCAGGAAATTGAGAAAAAATAAAATTTGTAGTTGAATAAGAGGAGACAAGTGCACAAATAACTAGACGTGAAGATAAAAGTCACAAAAGAGGGTTCTCTGCAGAGGGAGAGTCAGGAGTCCTTTGGAGGGAATGGAAGAAAGCCTTCAAGAAGGAAGGGCATTTTGGAAGAACCTTGAAGGACTGGTAGGATTTTTTTAGGAGGTCAGATAAGGTGACAGTCCAGGTCAAGAGGGCATTGTGAGCAATGATCCAGATCAGCGAGGACAAATATTAAGTGATGCACTTTGGCCAGAGTGCGGCACAAACAAAGGAATGATGGAAAGGGTGGCTGACAGACATTGTATGGAAAGTTTGAAATGTCAGGCTAAAGCATTTGCACTTAATTCAGTTGGCACTAATCAGGCATCTAGCACTAGATGGGACTCTAAAAGGTTCCTTCTCTTCCTGTCCTCGGGTCTGATGCTGATGGAAAATTTCTTCTTCCCATACATATCTTCCTTTGTTCTCTTGTCTTCCACTCTTGCCATCGTTTTACTCTCCTTGCTTGTCCCCTTTCTCACTCTATTCCTGATACATTTCAGATCTCCCTCCAACCTACTCCTCTCTTCTAGGTAAGGAGCAGTGGCTGTGGCCTAATCTAATTCCATTTACCTTGGCCCTATTTTTAAAGAATTTTTGGGATGTTTCTAACATTCTAACCTAACAAACCACCAAATAAACAGCTCTCTGATCTCTGATTTTTTTAAAAATCTTTTTGTGAAATAACTAAGTTAACAGTTCCATCAAGAGATGAAAAAGCTTTTGGTATGTGGTTGAGATGACAGATAGCTCTGGTGGGCCCAGGATGAAGTGTTTCCCATCATTAGCTGGAGGATGATAGTTATCGCAAACCTAGGAATGAAGCGTAGCCAGCCAGCCCCAGGCATAGCACTCCCCCCAAAACAAACAACCTCTTAGAAGGTGTGTCATTATCCCCGTTTTATTCATTTCATAAGCATTTATTGAGCGTCTGCTCTGTACCCCAATTTCTGTGTAGGTTTCGGAGAATGTTTTTATGTAGCTGACAACCTAGAAGGGGAAAAAAAGAAAACATCAAGACAGTGTGGTAAGTAGTCTGATGATGTCTAGAACTGCGCTTGTTAAAGTTAATGGGCATGCAAAGTCACCCGGGGGTCTTGTTAAAAGTGCATTCTCATTAGGTAGGTCTGGGTTTGGGCCAGTCTGCATTTCTAACCCGAGGCACTCACGTGATGCCTATTCTGCTGGTGCTGAACCACATGTGAAGAAGCAAGGATCTAGAGAAGTTCCCAGAGACATTGGATCATAGCAACAGGTGAGTTTCCTTTTTTTAATGTGAACTCTCCCAAATAAAAGGAATTACTTGAAAGGGGGATAATTAATATGAACCCATCCAGATATCAGACAAAAAACAATATAGGATAAGATAAGTCCCCCTCCTATTCTGTGCTCTCAGTAAGGCAGTTCCCCTTCCCAGAGGCAGCCACCTTAACCAATCTCTTTTTTCTACCCTTCTAGAGATAATCCTTTCATATACAAGCATGCACATATTTCCTTTTTAAGAAATCACTAGACCTAGTCTTTGCCGATATGTACCTTATCAATTATAAAATATATTTATTGATAATTTAGATACATGTACTATTGGACTAGTGTTTATATTAACTTTTAAAATTAAAATTAAAATGAATGTGAATAGAAGTTCTAATTCTTTCCATACTTCAATAAATTGTTTAACATACCCCACCCTGGAGACCACCAATGCATGTTTTTGCATCTTGCTTCTTTCACTAAGGAATATATTTTGGGGCTCATTCAATAGAAGCGTGTACAGAGCCACTTCATCATCTTAATGACTGCACAATATTCCATTGCATTGATATACCCCAACTTATTTTATCAGCCTTTCATTGATGAACATTCAGGTTATTTATGATCTTTTGCTATCATATTCCTACAATGAATATCCTTGAGTTTACATAAATTCAGAAGATGGCTCCATAAGTAAAAACTTTGACACACCCTCATGTTCCAAACACCTAGCAATAAGAAAGTTTACCACTAACAAACCTTCACTAAAGGATTATTGAATATATTTCCACAAGGAAAAAGGAAACCACAAAGAAGGCTTGAGATAACAGAAACAATATTGAGACTAGAAAATGATAAAATAGTTGAAAATTATTGATGTACAAATAATGAACAATTTTTGTGACTTCAAAAAAGGTTAAAACTAAAAAGCTAAGCAACAGTAATGAGATGGCAAGAAGATATGTAATGGATAGTTAAGGTAAGTTAACATTCTTATTGAGTTTGGGAGGATAAGAATATTGACAAGTATTTAGCTTGGAAAAACTTAAATATGAAGGTTAAAAAGAATTAAGAATGAACTGCTTGTTAGAATAAAACACAACACCCTTTAAAGGAAGACTTCATAATTCAAACTCCCTACAACATCATGCACAGTATCTAGCATATAATAAAAATTATGGACCACACAAAGAAATAAGAAAATGTAACCTGCAGTCAAAAGAAAAAGCAATCAATAAATACCAGCAACAAACCAGATGTTGCAATTAGTAGACAAGGCTTTAAAGCGGCAATTATAATTACATTCAAGGGGTTAAAAATGATAATGAATGAATCATGGGAAGTCTCAGCAGGAAAATGGAGACCATAAAAATGAACTGAATGGAAATTTTAAAAATGAAAAGTACAACATATGACAAAATTTTTTTTTTTTGCCTGAGCTTAACGGAAAATTTGGTTTACAGAGAAAGGATCAGTAAATTTGAAAAGTGGTCAATATAAATCTGAAAAATAGAGAAGAAAAAGATTGTTTAAAAAGTCCTCACAATCTCAGTAGTGCGTATTAAACAGCTTACCATAACATAATCAGGTCCTAGAAGTAAAGGAGAGAGAGAATAATGGTGGAAAATAGGATATGTGCAGAAATAATGGCCAAAAAATTTCCAAATTTGATGAGAAATATCAATTTAAAATCCCAAGAAGCTCAGAAAACCCTAAGCAGGGTAACAACAACAACAAAAAACCCCACACCTAGGCACTTCCTAGTCAATCTAATGAACTTCAAAGATGAGGGAAAAGGTGTTGAAAGGATCCAGAGACACGAAGACATATTGTACACAAGGAAACAATGATACTAATGATGTTGGTCTTCTCATCAAAAATAACCAAGGCAAGGGCTGGCCCGTGGCTCACTCAGGAGAGTGTGGTGCTGATAACACCAAGTCAAGGGTTAGGATCCCGTTACCGGTCACGAAAAAAAAAAAAAAGGCAAAAGTCAATGGAGCAACATTTGAAAGGCTGAAAGAAAAAAACTACTGCCTACCTAGAATTTTATATCTAGCAGAAATATCCTTCAAAAATGGAGGTGAGGGCCGGCCTGTGGCTCACTCGGGAGAGTGCGGTGCTGATAACACCAAGGCCACGGGTTCGGATCCTATATAGGGATGACCGGTTCGCTCACTGGCTGAGCGTGGTGCTGACAACACCAAGTCAAGGGCTGAGATCCCCTTACCGGTCATCTTTTAAAAAAAAAAAAATGGAGGTGAATTCAGATTTTTTAAAAATGAAAAAAGTTGTCAACAGCAGACCGACACTATAAGAAAGGTATTTCTTCAAGACTACAAAAAAATGACACAAGATGGAAACTCAAATATACAGGAAGGAATAAAGGACACCAAAATAGCACACATGTAGGTGTATATGAAAGACTTAATGTCAGTTCATGTCCTTCAAGAGGCAGATGCCAAGACAGAATTAGATATGCATGAGATTTATTGGGAGAAATGCCTGTGAAGGCTAAAGCAAGTAGGAGGAGGAGTAGAGAGAGATTCAGATAGAAATGTAGGTCTGATACTTGAAAGGAGAAAGGGAAAGAAGAAGGATAGTGTAGGAGAAGAATTTACTGCAGTGCAGCTCTGAGAAAATTTTGGCCAGGCCAATCAAGATCTCCAGAGCAAAGAATGCCCATGAGGGGAGTCCCACATCAGGCAAGAATGGCCTTGCTCTACTACCTCTGCTATGCTCAGTCACGGCTGGGGCAGCTTGGGGATGGAGTGGCCTCAGCATGAATGCTGCAGCAGACTTGCAAGTGCAGCAACTGGAAAATGTCCATCAACTACTCTCCTCGCAGCAAGTTTCTTGAACGTAGGTCTGAGCAGCACACCTTCATGGCTCCGACTAGACCATGCATTTATATTTTTCTTCTCTTATTTTTTAAAAAAGTCATATGACTATTTAAAGTAGAAATTAAAACACTATATTGTGAGGTTTGTCATGTAAGTAGACAAAAGTATATGACAACAATAACAAAGGGTGGGGAGGTAAATGGAACTATCCTGTTAAAGAATTATTACATGTTACATGAAGTAGTACTATATTAACTCCAAGGAGGCTGTGATAAATTAAAGATGTATATTTGTATCCCTAGAGCAACCACTACAAAAAATAATGCAAAGAAATGCTTCTAAAAAGCCAATAGAGGAATTCAATTGGAATAGTTAAAAAAAAATTGATGAGCCCAAAAAGACAGGAAAGAAAGAACAGAACAAGAAACATGGGACAAATAAAAAACAAATAGCAACTGATAGGCCTAAATCTAATCACATTCATAGCTGCATTAAAAATTAATAGACTAAGTACTCCAACTAAAAGACAGAGATGGTCAGACTGGGTAAAAAAAATCAAGATCCTCTTATATGCTGTCTAAAAGAGACACACTTTAAATATAAAGACTCAGGCTGAAAGTAATAAGATAAAGATACATCTTGCAAATGGTAAATATAAGAAATTTGGAGTGGCTAAATTACTATGATGAATAGACTTGAAGACAAAGAGTATTACTGGAAATAAAGAGGGACATGTCATAATAACAAAAGTTTCAGTTCATAAGGAAGACATAACAATCATAAATGATTCTTAGAAAGCTAAATATACAGTTATCTATGGGCCAGCAATCCTATTCCTAAGTAATTAACAAAGAGAATGAAAACATATATCTACCAAAAGGCTTATACAAAAATGTTCATAGCAATTTTATTCACAATAGCCTAATTGGAAACAAACCAAATGTTTATCAGGAAGAGAACAGATAGACAGATTTTGCATATTGATTACAATGAAATCCTACTCGGCGGAACACAAACAAAAAACTATCGGTACACACAACAACCTGGATGAATTTTATAAATGTTGTGTTGAGCAAAGAAGCCAGAGACAAGGTAGTACGTGCTTTGTGGGACCTTTCATATGAAGTGTTAGAACAGGCAAAACTTATCTAGTTTGGAAACATTTTCTTCTAGGACCATGAGGCACAAGGGAACTTTCTGGGGTGGTGGAAATATTTGTTATTTTGATAGAGATGCAGATTACATGGGTGTACATTTGTTAAAACTCATCAAATTTTACACCAAAAAAAACTATAAACAAATACAAATATAAAGATGTGTAAAACATGGTGTCTGTCCTCAAAATAAAACAAAGGAAGAATTTCCTTGCAAAAATAAAAGAAAAACAAAAGAATACATGCTAACTTCACAAGAAACAAAATCTACCAAGCAGTGCAGAAATTCTGTGCTTTCTCTTGTTTGAGGTTGACAACCAATGACTTAGACATGCCAAATGGTAGCATCTGAATATACATGTGCGGCAGTTTGTTGATGCCAATAAAAAAACTCATTGAAAAAAATAATAATAACCACTAAAGGAAGAGAAATACAATCTATAGCTTCCAATTCAGAAGAGGAGGAAAAAGAAAAGTATCCTAAACTTTGTCATATCCCACAGAAGGTAGAAAAGAAGAAAGAGAAAAGCAAAGAAAAAATAGTAAACAGAAAATGCAACATAAAATGTTAGAAATTATTCCAAATGTGTCAGTAATAACAAGAAATGCAAGCTAATTAACTCAACACAATTAAAAAAAATTAACAATTTGAATTAAATTTTTTAAATTTTATTTTACTCTGTGAGAACACTTAACATGAGATCTACTTCTTAACAAATTTGTAAGTTTACAATACAGTATTGTTAACTATAGGCACAATGTTGAACAGCAGATGTCCAG
Source organism: Galeopterus variegatus (assembly GCF_000696425.1). NCBI lineage: Eukaryota > Metazoa > Chordata > Mammalia > Dermoptera > Cynocephalidae > Galeopterus > Galeopterus variegatus. The sequence goes on along the minus strand of NW_007735434.1, from coordinate 3,327 downwards.
ACTAACTCATCTTGCATAACTGAAACTTTATGCTCATTGATTTAGCAATTCCCCATTTCCCCTCCTTTCCCCACATCCTGGCAACCACCATTCCACCCTCTGATTCCATGTCTGACTATTTTAGATATCTCATATAACTGGAATCATGCAGTATTTGTCCTATAACTACCTTATTTCATTAACTTAATATCTTCAAGGTTCATGCATGCTATGGCATTGAATGGGATTTCCTTCTCTTATAAGGCTAAATAATATTCCATTGTATGTGTATACCACATTTTCTTTATCCATTCATCCATCGATGGACATTTAGGTTATTTCCACATCTTGGCTATTGAATCCAGAAGTACTAATAGTTCTTCAAGATCTCGATGTCAATTTTTTGGAATAAATACCCAGAACTAGAATTGCTGGATCATTTGGTATCTCTATTATGAATTTTTTGAGGACCATCCAGATTGTTTTCCAGAGTGGTTGCACATTTTGCATTCCCATGAACATTGTATAAAGGTTCCAGTTTCTTCACATATTCACTAACACTTGCTGTCTTCTGGTTTTGTTTTGTCTTTTATATAACAGCCATCCTAAGAGGTGTGAGGCAATATCTCATTGCGGTTTTGATTTGAATTTCCCTTATGATTAGTGACATTGAGCATCTTTTCATCTATGGAAAAATGTCTATTCATGTCTTTAGCCCATTTTTAAATCAGTTTATTAATTTTTTTGCTATTGAGCTGTAAAAGTTCCTTATAGTTTTTGGAAAGTAACCCTTTATCAAATATGTGGTTTGCAAATATTTTCTCCCATTCTGTAGGCTGCTTTTCACTCTATTGATTGTTTCCTTGGCTGTGCAAAAGCTTTTCAGTTCACAGTCCCATTTGTCTGTCTTTGCTCTTGTTGCCCATGCTTTTGGTGTCATATACATGAAATCATCGCCAAGAACAATGTCATGAAGATTTTCTCCTATGTTTCTTCTAGGAGTTTTACAGTTTCAGGTCTTCACGTTAAAGACTTCATGTTAAAGTCTTCACTCATCTTTATTTGATTTTTGTGTATGATGTGAGATATGGATCCAATTTTACTCTTTTGCATATGGATATCCAGTTTTCCCAGCACCATTTGTTGAAGAGACTTTTCTTTTCCCAACATATATTCTTGGCATCCTTATCAAAGATGAACTGACTATATATGTGTGGATTTATTTTAGGACTCTCTATTCTGTTCCATTGGTCTATATGTCTGCATTTATGCCATTACAATACTGTTTTATTTACTACAGCTTTGTAATATATTTTGATATTGGGAAGTGTGATGCCTCCAGTTTCTTTCTCAAGATTGATTTGGCTATTTGAGGTCCTTTGTGATTTCATATAAATTTTAGAAGTGTTTTTTCTATATCTGTAAAAAAAATGTCATTGGGATTTTGATGGGGATTGCATTGAATCTGGAGATCACTGGGGTAGTATGAACATCTTAACTATATTAAATCTTCCAGTTCATGAACATGGGGTGTCTTTCCACTTACTTGTGTCTTCTTTAATTTATTTCACCAATGTTTTGCAGTTATCAGTGTATAAATCTTTCACCTCCTTAGTTGAGTTTATTCCTAAGTATTTTATTTTTGACATTATTGTTAGAAAAATGGAATGATTTTTCTAACTTCCTTTGCAGATTGGTCATTGTTAGTGTAAAATCCAGGAAAACATAACTGGTAAGAAACATGCCTAAACAAACTACCTCCTCCCAAGAAAAGTTTGAAATAAAGAAGTAAAGAGGACATAAAAACAGGCACAGTAGATTTTTTTTAAAACAATAAGAGAATAATACAAATAAATGTCATTAACTTTTAAACCAAATAAAAAATGTATTTTTTCTAGGAAAATATGAATTGCCAAAATTAACTTATAAAGCAATTACCCAAAGAAGTAGAAAATCTATATAAACCATTACCCATTAGAAAAATAGAGTCAATAATTTAAAATGCAGCATACCCACCCCCAAAACACCAAGTGTGTGATGGGATATTTTAGGAGATTTTCAGGGAACATATAATTTCTATATTTTAATTTTTTTTCAGAGAATAGAAAGGGAATGAAAGCTTCACTTTTATATGTCATTTTAATCATGTACAAATTTATGGATAAGTTCTCTGCAAAAAAATTGCTAGATCAAGGTTATGTGCACTTGTAAATTTGATCAATATTTATTACCATAAATATTGTACCAATTTATCCTTTAACCAGCAGTGTATGAACAAAATGCCTTTCTCCACTTGTTCCTACCAGCAATGTTTTCAAAGTTTTTAATCTTTGCTAATAGGAGCAATGAAAAATGGTATTCCATTGCAGTTTTAATTTGTATTTTTATAATTATTAATAAAATACAATTATTAATAAAATTTATAATAGGTTATCTTTTCATTTCTTTAAAGGTCACGTGTAACTGTTTTGTACATATTGTTTATATTCTTTGCCCCTTTTCATGTATTTGTTTTCTTACTGTTGTGTAGAAACTCTTTACATGAGATACATTTCAAATTTTCCCCATTATCTTTTTTTTGTGGCGGGGGAGCTGGCCAGTAAGGGGATCCAAACCCATGATCTTGATGTTATTAGCACCACACTCTAACCAACTGAGCTAACCAGCCAGCCCCACATTTATCATTTGTATTTGGTTTTTGTTAATAATGTTTTTTGACATGGAGCATTCGAAAACTTTTTATATGATTATATTTAATAGTCTTTCTAAAGTGCTTCTGTGTTTTATGTCATATATAAAAAAACCTTCCCCAGTTCAAGATTATTTTTTAGTTCTCCAATCTTTTGATTATTATGATGTGTGGATTGAGGCAGGGATCCAACTTTATTTTTTTCCCCACAGACCTGAAAGGCCATGTAAGTTGTTTTATCTAGGATGCTTGTGCTCAGGGCCACAGATCATGAGTGTGCTATAAAGAATCCTGGCTAAACTGTAAGCGAAAACAGGGACGTCTCAGAGACAAATTCAGAGATGAATAGGCAGCCTTGCTGATAAATGTGAGGGCTGGCTGCTTAGCTGTCAGTTGGTTACAGTGCAGTGTTGTACCACCAAGGTCAAGGGTTCTGATCCCTCTGCCAACCAGACGCCAAAAAAAACAACAAAAAAATAATCTTCTCGTGCTGAGAAATGTGACCTTTGCTTTGAAAATGGAAGGATGCCATTGAAGAATTTTTTTGAAGGGAGAGAAGGTAACATGTTCAGATTTGCGTCTTAGAAAGATTATTCTTGGGCCAGCCCGTGGCTCACTCAGGAGAGTGTGGTGCTGAGAACACCAAGGCCCCGGGTTCG
>NW_007735433.1:119343-119770 GCF_000696425.1 Galeopterus variegatus | reverse complement strand
CCTTGGGTAAATCAATGAAACTTCCCAATGGGAATTCAGTTTTTTCTTTTATGAAGATAAAATAAGTTCCCTTCAGCTTCAAAAGCTGTACTTCCCCAAGGTTCTCATGGATAAATTATGGTTTAGGTGAAAAGAGAAAGAAACACGCTCAGTTTTCTCATCTGTAAAAGGGGCAACTTGGCATAGATCAGTGATTCCTCGGCCACATTCTGAAGGACAGTCATTCCAAGAAATGGCAAGAGATGCTCTTTGAAAGGTTCAGTGACCAGACAGTTTTGCAAAATGGTGGGTAAAAATGTTATAACGCTTTCTTTACTATAAAATCTTACACATTTAGTAGGCTAAAGGGTGTTCTGCATCTCTACGGGAGGGAAATAATAGCCAGCTTCCTCCAAACAGACAAGTGATCCACAGAACACACTTTAGG
>NW_007735433.1:108960-118355 GCF_000696425.1 Galeopterus variegatus | reverse complement strand
TTTTTTTTTTTTTTTTTGTCAGTGAAAGAACTATATAGAGAAAGGGGAACAGATATTAAAGAAGTAATAATGAATAATAGGGTTGGAGCTTTCTATTAAGAAACCTTGCAAATCCATGCACATTCAGTAGTCCAGGAAATGTATCTATCTGTACCAAACAAGTGGAGACATGGTTATATTCCTTTTATATTCTATGTACAAACATAAGTAAGCAAGAAACAAAGTATGTCTTGTAAGGCTCAATGACCTTAAGGCTTCTTAAAGAAGTGAAGAACATTTTAGTACATTATCAGCTAAGAATTATATAAATTACATTCCTTTGTAAAAATGAAATATTTAGTCTCGACAGCTTTGCTTTAATTATGAGGACTGTCTGCTCCTAAAACACTGATTCATTAAGTCGTTTAAGTACAAGACATCGAGACCTTTTTCTCCTGGGCTGGAGTAGATTCTTTCATCATCACTGAAAACCCACCAATTGGCAACTACAAGAATGCTTATGTTCGAAGCGATTACAGTCCAGCTCTGTAGATGGAGGTTCCAGGCAGGACTAGGTGAAGTTCACGGGCTCCATTTTGCCTTGGCTTACCCCTGGGGTTGAGGACCCAAAAACAGTAAATAAAATTCTGTTTCCCTGAAGGGTTAGGTCATGTGAAAGCCACGCCAGCATTGCTGCAGGGTTTGTGGACTTCACCAGTTCTAGTACCACCTACTGTGCTGCCCCTGTTGACCACAGAGCAACTAAACCTGCTCTAGAACGCCCCAGGTGCAGCTTGCCCCATGGTGGGCCACAGGCAATGTTGCATGCCCTAGTTGGCCTCTGTCCAGGTAGTCCCCTGAAAAAGGAGACTGAACTAACACGTTATCCTTCATAGTCATTGTTTGCTTAAGGGATTTGTTCCCATGCAGTGTAAACGCTGCCTCTGAGAGTGCATCTCCTCAGTTCTGTTGGTGGTGTGAAGGGAGCCAAAGCATATTCTCACTAGACCAGGGTCAGGAAGGAGCATTTTTCCTGGAGCCCAGAGTTGTAGGTTTGATTAATGTTCTTTCCTTGTTATTAATGATCTGAGAGATCATGCAAATAAAGGTTTACTCAGGCCAATATTCAGCCCTGGGATAGTCTCTTGTTTTTTGGGGGGTTTTTTGTGAATAGTTCTAGGAATGCTGGTGTTACTAACTTCACTGCCTTTGCCATTTCAGTGCTGCTCTTTTTCTAATGAGGCATCTGGTGTGAAACAAAACAGCAGATTAGAGGTTAGAGGAAGCTATTGCAGAAGGATCTTCTTTGAGATTTTTTCATGATAATATCACTTCACCTTAAAAAGAATGGTCAACCTAGAGAGTCCACAAACATTTTAGCCTTCTCCACTGTTACCGTAAAATATTCAACAAATATATTAGCCCTGGTGGAGTAGATTCCATACTACAAACATGGCTCTTTCTCTTTATGGTTGTTCCTAAGGTCGAGAGAATTTCATGGAATGTGATCCATCTGAGGCATGAAGTATATGCTGCCAAGAACCAGAGGACTGTTTATCTGCATATCTGCAGTGTGAATATTGTGCTAGTCCAAATCCATGTGTGTCCATACATCATATTTATAGTGTAATCTCAATTGTCTCGCCTCTAAAATGGAGGAATTTGGTCTAGATTATAAATAATATTCTTTTGAAAAATAATCTTCAAAATATTGTTACATATCCTTTACAAAGGGAGGTAGGTTCTTAGTAAGCAGTGCACTGATCTTCCTTCCGCATCTCCTTTCCTCAGTATGTCTCCAAATATCTCAATTCGTTTATTTAATTCAGTCAGTAAGGTGTTTAGTCAACAAAAATATAGTGGAGGTAGAAAGATGTATAAGAATTGGTGTTTGCCTTCCTAGAGCCTGCAATCTAAAAGAGCATATAGGCACTTAGGGGAATACTAAGGGACTATCTTATATATAATGTATACATGGTGAGTATTTCCCCATAGGCAAAGTGCTGCTGGAGTTCAGAGGAGAGGCAGATCACCCGCAGGTGAAATAAACAGAAGGCTTTGTGGAGGAAGGAGGATTTGAATGGGCCTTAAAGAAATCCGAGGGCTTTCCAGTTAGAGGAAGGCTCAGGGTCAGGAAAACACCTGGTATAGTCTAGGAATCACAAATATCCACATGGCTTATGCACTTGAGCTGATATATTTGGAAAAACAGATTCGAGCTAGCTTTTGGAGGACCTTGAATGTCTTAAGTTAGTCCTTTACTGCTAAGTGAGAAGGAACCTGTCACCTTTGTGTGTAGGTCATGCTAGTGCACTGCGGCAGCAGAAGACAGAGACTGGAATATAGTTCAAAAGATAGATGCAGCAATACAAACCTGAGGCAGAGCCAGATCTATTGTGTGAGTTATAGAGGTTGAAAAAAGAGAGTAGATACAAGAGGGATCCATTGATCCCTCTTAAAATGAACATTTCTTGAGCATCTGCTATATGCCAGTGTTTTCCAAACATCCATCATTTATACACCATTATGACTTTTGCCATATCCATTTCTACTGGTGTTATATTTTTAACTTAGTATTTTTCTACAAATAGATTCATTTTTAATTTAAATACATTTATTTTTTTAAAAGAAACTTCATATCACTTCCATTTGCCTTGCCACTTGAGAAAGAAGTTAACCGTAAAAATAAGGACAAGGAAAATAAAACAGTTACTTAGTTCTAGACAGATACTGTGCCTGCTGAGGCCTGATTAAATAGGAGGAAAAACACATGTTAAAGGAATGTGAAAACTTACCATCAATTTTTCTGTTTTGCCTGAAATGAAAGTAGTGAAAGAGAATTGAAATGGGAATATCTTTGTTATTCTGTGAGGCAGTGCTGGAACTCAGGTTCATGGCTCTAGGCAGCTGCTGTGCTGGGAGCTGGGACTGTAAAGATCAAATTCACATTGTTCTCGAGAACTCAACTCAGTGGAGCAAGAGACAAGTGAGCACCCAAGTGAATACTACACGGTGCAGGGGGAAAATCTCAGTGCACTGCAGACACCTTAGAGTTCCACGGGCCGATTGAGAGGTTGAGGCATTCCTGTTAGTTTTCTCCCTCAGCTCATTTGTACTTAGGAATTAAATACTAAGTTTCCACTGCGTACATGTGGGCTGCTTCCCTCTCATTTCTGAGAACAGTCATAATAACCCACCTTTGTTTTCTGAGAATGGAAATTGAAGGGGGGGATTTCTTGGGCTGAGCAGAAGTGTGAAAATACCCCATGCAGGTGGTAAAATATTACCACAGAGTGGGGACCTAGGAGGCCATGGGCCCAGTGTCATATTCTTCTCCCCTGTCAGAGTGACACGCTGAGATGAATTAACCTCTTAGAACAGCCCGAGACTGTGTGTCTGACAGCCTGCAGCATGGCAGTGAGCTGCCAAGTTCTTACACATGGGTTCAGTGGTAGGAATTTAAAGCTCATTATGGAGGAGCAGTGGACTGGGTGTAAGGTAGGAAGTGTACTGGCCCTAAGTGTAACCCAGGTCACCCCACAGTGCGAGAAGAGGTGACTACAGGGAAGGCAGGTGGGTGTAGGAAACCACGGCAGAGCCTTACTGGATCTGCACAGAGCTCGGTGGGAAGCGGGGCGGGTGGATTCTGAAGGATGAGGAGGAATCATGTAGGCAGGGAGGGGCATTGCCCAAAAAGGAAGCAAGCACCTCTGCAAAGCCACAAAGAGCAGCAGAGCCATGGGTAAGGAGAGCTGCAGGTCATTCAGTGGCTGTGGACCAGGACTGGAGGGAGCGGAGAGAGGGATGAGCCTGGAGGGACCCATGGCAAGGCCGTGAGGGGCTGTGCAGGCCATACAAGGTTCTAGCTTTTGTTTTCAAGCAAATAGAGACAGTTTTATGCAGGGAGGGACACGATCAGATTTGAGGGCGCATCATATCTGATACAGATCATTCTAGAAGATGAGGTGGAGGGGGTGAGGGAAAGGGCAGCAGGCCTTGGGCGTAATATCTTTCATACAATTTCTAAATATCTTTCTCCTTTGCCTTTTTTGTTATCAGTACCCACAAACAAAATAAGGGATGTCCAGGGGCAGGGTTCTGTTACATCAAATGCCTACACTGGAGAAAATAGCTTTCTGAGCCTTTTTCTTCTAACCAACCCAGTCTAATTAAAGACAATCACGTGTGGTCCGTGCTGCATCCCAAAGGCATAACGTCCCTCTTTTACAAGTCTTAGCGCATCCACTCATATTTGTTTATGGGACGTGTAAGAGAGCCAGCCAGTGATGGGGTTTCTTTTCTGCCTTTGTTCTATTCACTCCATGTTTATTGAGCCTTGACCGTGCCTGGCATTGGGCTAGCTGCTGAGCAAACAAGTCTGTTGAGGAGTTTTCATTTGGAGTGGAGACAGAATAATGTGCAAACTACTCTTTAGCGAAGAAAGTGCTCACAAAGTGCTAAAATTTTTTGCCAAAGAGCCTGGTGCCCAGAGGTCCAGGAATCTGTGATGGAGACAGGAGAGGTAGTGGGGGTTCCTGAGGAGGGGTTGGTAGGTTCTGATGAAGAATAACAATGTCAGGTATTGGTAAGAATTATTATAAGTTACTCAAACTTCCAGCAACTCGCAGGACAGTCAATTGTGTTGCTGGTAACAGATTCCCTCTCCGTCCCCAAGTCCAATTCTCCAGTAAGCCAGGGAAGACAGAAGTAGTTCCTCATCCTGTACTACTCACGGGTCCAGTCCCACACTAGGATTGCTTGCCACTGGATCCCGATCTTTTTTGCAGTGTTCACATCCGTACTCATAAACATTTCTCTCCACCATTTTATTTTTTCAGGTCTTTGGCATTCATCAGTGACCCAGAGCAATTCTCAGGGCTAAACAAAGATCAATCTTTTTGTTGTTGTGTTTGATTTAAATTTTTTTTTATTTTAACATTTACTTGTACTATTTGTGTGGTACAGTGTATTATCTCAATACATGCTATTTACTGCACAACAATTCGCTTAAGGTAAACAGTATGGTTTTGTATCTTGATGGAAAGTTTAAGTTACATAATTGTAATGAGATTGCTTCATCTGAAAGACATAGAATGTTGACCATGTTTAAAGCAGGTGATGTAGCTACCAGCTATGTACAAAGACCTTAGCAGGAGAACTCTTGCAGTTTATAGAGCTGGTTTTTGTTTTTCCTAAATGAGCTTCCCGGGGCAGGGGACACTACATTTTTAAGCCCACTTGAGCAGAAAGTAGGAGAGTAAGAGAAGGTGTCCTCTCTCCAGTTAAAAGTGTTTAGCACTGGAATGAAGCAAGACAGAAGCTCAGGGCAGTGGTGGCATATTTTCTGAAATCAGACCAAAGCTGGGCCCTAGTGTAAAGAGAAAAAGAAGCAGGATAACAGCAGCCCAAATTTTGAATCTCGTTTCCTAACTAAGCATCCAGAAGTTTTCCTCAAGTCTGAAATTAACTATTTTCCTTCAAGTAGCATCCTTTTAACATTCCCATTGCCGATCGAAGCTACTTCTCATCCGATTTACATGATTACTTTGAAGCCACTTCTCATCTGACTTACACACTCAGCTCTCACACCCGGTACAGGCACTCTGGTCTACAGAGTTTTAGGCTGCCCATTGATCTGGCTGGGAGGTGACACTTATAATCCCACCTAAATGGATTTGGGTCTTGACACAGATTCAGGCAGAGGAAGCAATTCCTTCAGTGATCAGAGGAAAAGCTGCCATGGGCAGTGGGTGCTGCAGGGACCACCAGCACAGACTGCACCTCAGAGGCCACCTGGTGAAGTACTTGTGGGCTCATTTCCTGTTTGTTTCCTCACTTGGCTTGCGATCTTTACTTATAACTGAAGCTAGGCCGCCTCCCTACCTAGGGAATTGCCCCTGTACCAGCATAAGCAGATTGTGAGAAGTGGCCGCATGGAAGTTGGAAGCTCCAGGTTAAGCTTGGGAGTGTGTAGAGAAAAGAATCTTGTATGAAGTTCATAAATTCTTCTAGGTTTCTAGCATTTTTACTTTGAATGGCCTGTCTAAAAGTGTACATAATGTATATATTCAGCACGTGTATGTCTCTTGAATACGTATTTAGTCTCCATGGTTTCAGTTACTATTTTGTTGGATAATAATAATAGATGAATAATTCTGTTTTTATTTGATGTTGGAATGCATGATTTTTCTCTGGTGTCTTCTTTTATTATGCTTCTGTTAGAGTATATTTAAATTAAAGTACATTCCCTGACTGCACATCAGTGATAGCAAAGCAACCGGGCTGCTGCACTGTACAGCATGAGCTCAGGCCATCTGTGCAGCCAGTGCTGCAGCCTTGGTGACATCCCTCACTGTTGAGTGACAAGGATGCAATTGGTCACTGACAGTGTAGTGTTGCATCGCACGAACCCTGGGGTCTGACTTCCTGTACCAACTCTGAGTAAATTATTTAACTTCTCTGTACCTCATCTTCCTCCTCTGGGAAATAAAGATAATAACAGCACCTACTCATGATAATTAAGTGGGATAATACATAGAAACTGCCTGAGACAGGGTTTGGCACAAAGACGTATCTGTTTTCCTACTATTTGCTGGAATATACTAATGAGCGTAAACTTTATGAAACTTCCTCTTAATAAATAAGTCAATATTTTTGTTAAATTTTTAATGCCTCCAGGTCTGTGAAGAGTTTACAAAAGACTGCTTCCAGAAGGTACTTAATATGTCATCACCTGACATATTATATGATACAATTTTATACATGATATATTTGTTTACTGTCTCACACAAGAATGTAATTTCCAAGTGAGTCGTGTTCACTCCTGGGTCCCTGGTCCCTAGAACTGTACCTGTCATTCAGTAATATTATTTAGTATTATTTATTTAGTAATAAATATTTGTTGGGGAAGAAAGGAATATGTGGATGTTAGCTCTTTTATTAGCTGTTGTAGATAACTAAGAAGTTGTTGGGGCCGGCCCGGTGGCGCACTGGAGAGTGCACCGCTTGGGAGCGCGGCGGCGCTCCCGCCGAGGGTTCAGATCCCCTGTGGAGACCGGTTCCCGCTCACTGGCTGAGCGTGGTGCGGGCGCAACACTGAGGGTTGCGATCCCGTTGCCGGTCAGTAAAAAAGACAAAAATGGGAAAAAAAAAAAAAAGAAGTTGTTGTCTTCATTGGCTCACTTCTTTAGCAAAGCTAAAAACATTGTCCACACAGATTATGCAAGTCTTGGTGGTAGAGAAGGGGTATGAGTGGCTGTGGCCTTGGGCTTGCAGCATTCACAGGCCTACATCTTGGCTCGTATGAAGTTGCTGAGTTATGAACATGATCTCAGTACCATCCATCTATATCTGATCATACGCATTCCCAGGGAGCAGTTTGCTTGTTAGCTTCTTAAACTTTTAAGAAATGTTTAAGCTGGATGGGTCTTGTCATATCAAAGAGGAGCTATGATGAAATATGGCATTATTTTTTTTTCTTTATTTTTTCTTTTAGCAGCTAAACCTTTCTTCAAAGGAAAGTCCAAAAGATGGCAAAGATCCCCTGATTGGAAAGGGGTCCTTGCTGTGCTGCCTCTGGTGTCCTAAAGTCTCTTGGAGCTTAGCAGGAAAGCTCTGGATGGGGCAGGAGGAGTATTTACATCTCACAGACCTGGGTCCAGGTCTTAGCTTAGCTGCTCACTAGTTGTACTCCTTGGGTGGGTTATTTAACTTCTATGAACCACAGTTTCTTCATCTGTGGAAAGGGGAGAAATTATGCCAAGCTAGCAAGGTTTAGAAGTGATGTGTATCAGGTTCCTGGCACACAGTAAGCATATATTGAAGCAAAGCTTGTATTTCACTAGATTCAAAAATACCAGTTAGATAATTCTGTAGCTTATCGAGTAGCCTTGTAGCTCACTACGAAAAGAAAAAAGGCTTCCCTCGTGACATTAGTTGATTAGCAGCCAGGCTCTTCAGGAGACATACAGAGAATGTGGCATGGAGTTTTCTACAGCATTTTCTTGCCACTGTGGCTCAAGAGCCTCTGACTGCTGCAGCAGCTGAAGGAGGCTGGTGTGCTGTGGCTGAGACCACAAATCAGCTGTGGCAATCCTCATTAGTCGCTGCTCGAATACTTGCCGATTAGCACAGCGCCTTGGCTTGGTGTAGCACCAATCCTAAAGACATATATTCCCAGGACAAGGACTGTTATTTTAATTGTAAATTTCCACATTTTTTTAAACATGAAACTATGTTGTTTCTCAAGCAGGAGACGTCCTATTTATGTTTTTATTTGGCTAACATTTACTGAGTACACACTGTGTGTTGGGGACATTCTAGGAAATGGTGATATGAAACGAGTAAGACCCTCTGTGCCCACTGGAATTTCATGCTCTGCTGGGGTAGATGCGCATGTAGGGAAATAAATTACAGCAGACATTTCCAGTGCCTGACAGAGATCTGAATAAAGTCCTGTGAGGTGTGAGAGAGTGCACGAGGGAGTTGTTAACCCCGCCTTCTGGATTCAACAAAGGTGTCACCAAAAAAGTGACAAGGGGCTTGAAGGAAACATATGAGTTGAGCCGATTGGAGAAAAGGAAGACGTGTATTCTAGGAAGAATTTAAAATGTGAGCAACAGGGAGTCTAGTTCAGTAGTTCTCCAGGTGTGGTTCCTGGACCAGCATCCACATCGCCAGGGGATTTTTTACAAATGCAAATTCTTGGGAACTGTCCAGAAACTCTGAGGGTGAGTCCTGCGATCTGTATCTTTAACAAGCCTGCACCTAATTCCAATGCACACTCAAGTTTGAGAACCACTGTTATAGTCTATGATGGTGTCCAGTAAAGGGAAAATACACATTAACAGAACACTTATATTTCACGTAATACAGAGATACCTGGATCGTTATAGAGTCACCACCTCCACTGCAGCTTGTTTCCATGAAGGACTGAAGTGGTTTACAATATTATCTATATCATGAAAAAGGATAAGGTAAACAGCTAGATGAAATATAATGAAAGTGGAATAAAAGTAGAAAAGTAATAAAACCGTTACTATTTTGCCATAAATTTCCCAATAAACTTCCTGGTATTCAAGCTGGTGGAACACAGTCTGTTTGATATGGAAACACACTCATCCTTGCAAGAGTACCTTCCAGATTAAAGGCAGATGTTAAACACATGCCTTTGCTAACACTAAGCCCTACATGGGATTTCCCCCATGACACCTTGTTCAGAAGTCACTCTTTGCTGAAGTAGATGACATCCGAGTCAAAACCATGGCAAGTAGGTATAAATGCCTGTTTCAGGTAACTCCCTTATGTAGGCCAGTGGCTTAATATCCAAGAGCAGTTCAGTAAAAAGAACTCAGCAAAAGGGCTAAACAGTGAGGTCAAGCTTGTGGCTCTCAGACACTATCTGGCCAACATCTGGA
>NW_007735433.1:108199-108722 GCF_000696425.1 Galeopterus variegatus | reverse complement strand
AAAGGGCTAAACAGTGAGGTCAAGCTTGTGGCTCTCAGACACTATCTGGCCAACATCTGGATAGTATCATCAAAGACCATGTCACAGTTAGAAATGGAAGCATTGAAAAAGCCAGAAGAGAGATGACATGGTTAGATTTGAACAAAATAAAGAACAGGCATTGCACACTGGCCTAAGAGCCTCATCTTTGAAGAATGTGCTGTTCTGAACAATCTAAACCTCCTAAACTGAGATGTCTTAGCTTTATTTAACTTTTGCATCTTCCAGACTTCTTTTTTCAAAAGCTTTCTACTCGGTGCATTACATATGCAACACGTACCTTACGATCTAACACTTGATTAGATTCTGACTTGTATTATCCTCTGATTGTTCATGTTTACGTAATTTAGTTTCTTAACTAGATTGTAAATTAGATAAGGCCTATTATTTCCATCTTTTCTTTAGCCAGGGAGTATTTTAAGAGGAAGCTATACTTGTAGTTACTTGTGAAAGAGGGATAAAAGTTTACTTGCAGAACAGAAGT
>NW_007735433.1:105168-107098 GCF_000696425.1 Galeopterus variegatus | reverse complement strand
CAGAGGAGAAATACTAGGTAGATTCAAGGCTTAGAATACCTGGAACAGAAGCAGGAGACCTGCGATACTATTTCTAATCAGCTTTGGGAGTAGAGCAGAAATTGGACACAGGGAATTTGTCATAGTACCAGTTCCAGCCCAAGTGACATTCAGCAGCCCCTGTGCAGAAGGATAGAATGAGGTGGCATCTGTCCTTGGTTTATATTGTCCAGAATGGATGAGACATAAGGATCTCAGAGCAAGGGAGCTGGGGGTGGTAACGAAAGACTGTTTGGTCCACTGTGCCTCCTGGGCTGGCAAGGGAGGAAGTGAGACCACTAGGGACTGACAGAGCTGGAGAAGAGGGCAGAGCCGAGGGACCAGCAAGTGGAAGAAAGTATGAGTGCTGTGAGAGAGCAATGCAAGAGGGAGTGAGGGAAGGAGGAACCTTGGGAGACAGGAAGTTCAAGGTGGAGTCTTAGGCATCCTCAATTCTTCCTACATGCCCCGTGCACAGCATGTAAATAATAGCTATTCAATAAATCGTTGTTGGGTTGAATTCACATGTATTGATTTGATTTGACCTCATGCCCAGTACATTGGAATACTCTTTTGACTGACACCTTATGGGCTAACACCCTTATCTGTCAAAACTTTAATCTAGAAACATGGAATGTTGTCATGTTTTCTTCTGTACCACAGCAAAAGTGTTTTCAGAAAGTTTGGTGGAGATGGATTTGTTTGTTTAAAATTTAAGATTGGTGTAGAATTCTTGAGGAGAATAAAGACTGATTCCAAAATAAAAATTTTTTAAAGTTACAAAGGAGTCAAATTACTACATACACAAAGAGTGAGAATAAGGCACTTTAAAGATTATGTGACGACAAAAGCAGAAGGGAGGAGCACTGTCTGAGGAATCACAGATCTAATGCCCATGAACAGCAACTACTGCAGAGGCCAGGGAAGGCCGAACTCGCCCAGGGAAATGGGTTCCTTGCACACTGAAGTAGCTGGTCACAGAGACCCCTTCTCCTCACCCCCCACATTGTATATGACTGCCTCTCCCTCATGCAGGCAGGCACCCGCAATACTTCTGAAAGGGTGAGTGTAAGATCTGAATGAGTGTGTAGAGTTTGACACAGCCAATAAATATTTACACTGGTAGAAAGCCCTGTAAAGATAACTTAGCCAATTCTGATGGGGCTGCTTCCAAGACTGGCTCACATTCGGCCCCACTGGGACATAGACCATATGGCGGGGGTTCTGTTGTGCTTATAGTTATCCCCGGTGGGCAGGAAGGTACCTTTACTTGATGAGTAAGGTTTGTGGGCTGCCATGTTTCTGCCGCAGATGACTACAGGGTCTCAGCACTCTGCGGTCATTGGGCAGCTTCTCTGTTTCTTTCCCTGGGACAACATGAATGCTGGATTGACTCCCCTCCTCTTTCCACACGTACTGCCTCTGCAGGGCCTTGGCTCCTGCCACCCTGCAGTTTCAATAGCATGCAGCTCTGGCTTCCTGTAGTGCCAACATGGGCCCTTCTTCTACTTGACCTTGTGGATGAACTCGTCAGGGTCCAGTGACTCTAGGGGCATTTCCATTTAAATTTCCCAGAGCGAGCATCTGATTAGCTCACTTAAGATGCTGCACGAATGCCCCTGAGTCCAGCTTCAAAAACCCATTCAGTCAGCTCAGAGAATGTGTCGATTGCCTGCAACAGTCCCAAGCAGGATGTTGTCAGCAGTTGATGCAGGTAGGGAAGAAATTCTCAAAAGCAGATGTCAACTTTACAGCTACCACAGAAGGGCTCACTGTAGACACTTTTGGGTCCTCAGCACTCAATAAAGTAGATTTGCACAGCAATCTTGGTAAGAAAAGAAACAACATTTAAAAGAAAGGAATTTATAAGAGAAAACTTGATTAAGGTAATATATATATATATATATATATA
>NW_007735433.1:99040-104439 GCF_000696425.1 Galeopterus variegatus | reverse complement strand
ATATATATATATATATATATATAAAATCTGGCTGTGAAGCAAGCTGTCTAGCATGTGTCAGAGCATGTTCACAAGACTATTCAGGTAGTTATGAGAGATGTAGACAAATATAACTCAGTTTTTATTGGAGGCTATTTCCACTGCTTCTTTTCAAGTTGTTTTATTGTATTGTTTTGATTGTCACTGTTTTGTGTTTTTCCATTTTCCATCATCGCTGCCTCTATATGCCATTAAACAACTTTATTCTATCATCACTTTTTGATTCTCCTAGATTAATCAGTGGCTTGCAAGTTTTTCTAAATGATTTTTTAGTAGACATTGATGGTTTTTGCTCTTTGTGAATATTCTGCAGACATCAGTTGTACCCCCAGACAGTGTCCCCAGCCCACAGTTGCCTCCTGAAAGACTGTTGGCCATAGGTGGTCAAGGTGACCCGATTCCCTTAGCTGACTCACAGGGGAATTCATCTGTAGGCTTAGCTGAGATAACCCTCTCCTGGAAATCAAAATAAGAACAATTCCACAGGGAACACATTTGTAAGGTCCCATAGGGTCAAGACAGTCACTTGCTTACCTATGTCAATCCAAAATAATGTTGTGAGATTTTACAATTTACTGCCTGGATTATCTCCACATAATAATCCTCTCCTACATCCTATGACATTTTGCTCAACCAGCAATAAGTATACACTAGTATTAATGATGACATATAAACCATTTCTCAAGGAACAGCACACTCTGTACCTTTTACTCTCAAAGACTGTTATGAAACCACTTTTTTAAAAGCTTTCTGTAGAGACAAAGGTGATTGTAATTGTGCTGCCTACTGTGACCAAATTGGAGAAGGTTCGAGTTGTTGTTTTGTTTTGTACAATACCATATCGTTTGAAAGGGAAATGTCTCCAAAGTCATTTATTTGTAGGAGCAGACTGATTGAAGGAGGTATTCATAAACAAAATCAAACTGCAGATGATTAGGATAACAATTAGTGTTAGTGAAAAGCCAAAATACATTCTGCATTTACAAAATGGCTTAGCTTGTACTTTGAGTCATGTAACTGGTATATTTCAAACTGTGCTTATTCAAAGGTTCTCTAATAGTATTTGTCTGATTTTAAGTACACATGAAAATCTTCAAGTTGGGAAGCCTGAAAAAGTGAAAGAAAATGATGTTCAGTTATTCTTTGCAGCTACAAATTAGGAAGGTGAGAAAATATCCAAAAAGTGGGCATTTGGACAATAAAACTCACACTCTTACCTCTGTTACGTTTTTTGTTTACTTTTACTCAAAAATGCCATGGCTTCATTTTTTAGTGGCATATTAATGAGAACCATTCCCTTATTTTTAAAGTTTTTATTTAAAATCATCAGTCTGGGGCCGACCCCGTGGCGCACTCGGGAGCGTGCAGCGCTGGGAGCGCAGTGGCGCTCCGGCCGCGGGTTCGGATCCTGTATAGGGATGGCCGGTGCGCTCACTGGCTGAGCACGGTGCGGACACCAAGCCAAGGGTTGTGATCCCCTTACCAGTCACAGAAAAAGACAAAAAAAAAAAGTCATCAGTCTGTTGAGCATTCATATAGTTCATCATTCTCAATCTCCATAGAATTGCGATTTATTATAAATTGAGAGAAAAGTTACTAATAAAAAATCTTCATTCTCATTGCAGAGAATTTTGTTCTGTCTAGGAAGAGGGCCACGTGTTCAGATCGTGGTAGGTGCGTATACGAGTGGGCAGGGAGGCCTGAAGTGGGAGACACTGCCCCGACTGGCCACAGCATGGTCACCTCTTTGGGGGAACGCCTTCCTCTCTTCAGTCTTCTTTCATGAACTGCCCAGCAAGAAATAATTGCTTCTTTTAGATCTTCTTGCTCCTCCCCACCCCAAAATCTATTCTCTAACCACAGCCAGAGACATCCTTAGTTCACTATGACTATGCCACAGTCTTGTTTAAATCCCTCTAATGGAGTACCCCCGCCTGCAAAATACAGTCCTGCGGCCTAGCATAGCTCATCAAAGTTCTCTATGGTGTGGCCCTGGCTACCCTTCTCACTTAGGAATAGATGCAAGTATCAGAAAACAAAATGTCAGAAAGCAAAACAACAGTGGCATAGACAGGTAAAGGTCTGTTTTCTTATATAAACAAAATGCAGAGGTGCATGCCCAGGGCTGGTGTGTCATGCCACTGTGGCCAGGCCTTTATCTTGTGCTTCTCCCATCCTCAGACGGTAACTTCCACCTCACGGTACAAGGTCACTGCTCACTCAGCCTTCATGTCTACATTCCATCCAGGGAAAGGGTAAGGAAGGGCATGTCTTTCACTTTAGAGATGTTTTCCAGAAACTGCACATGCCATTTCCAATCATATTTCATTAGCCAGAATGAGTCACCTATGCACATCTAGGGAGACTGGGAAATGTAGTCATTAGTTGGGGACTACTTCACACTCTTGAACAAGAGAATTGTTTTTTTTTCTATTCAGCTGAATATTATAACAAGGCATGGACAGGTTGCAGACAGATAGAGGAAAGCCAGAAAGGTGACTTGACCATGAAAAGATTCATGGATGTTTCCTCTACCCGATGTCTCCCCAAACCAGAACATGGTGCTTCCTGTTCTCGGGGCAGGTCCACCCCAGGTTCTTTCTAAAGCAAGTCACGACTGCCTGCCTGCCAGTCCTCACGCGTAAGGCAGAGGAGGGCCTTCAGTGTTCCCTCTGCATACAAAGAAAAATCAAGAGCAGCAGCTCTAAATAAAGACATGCACAGGAATCAAAATGAAATAAGGGCTTGCCAGCTCTACAAGACTATTTTCCCCTTGTCAGCATCTTTTCATATGTGGCTTAGAAGATATTTTTTTCCTTGGGTCTAGTAAATTGCCTATCTTGAGAGCTGCCTTTACAGTGCATGATTGTCCTTGCTTTGGTCACCATCTATACAGCGACACTTCTGCTCCAGGTGGGGGAATTCTGTTAAAACAGTGCATAATCTCACTCATCTCATGGTGGTCACCAGTAGAGTCAACAGATTTTTCACTCCAAAAATCAGGACATTTGGTCTGATGGTAAAATTGTACTTAGCAGGATAACAAAACATAGTCATGTGAACAAGAAAAAATTAGAGGTAATCATTGTAGCCATAGAAAACCTCATGAAGGCATGTTGATCACACTCCTCATCCTTGCTCAAAGAACAAGGCATGAAAGGATATTTCCCTTTCTATTTTCAGAAATCAATACAGCCATTTAAAATCTAATTCAGGGGCTAGCCACTTCCTTCTCCAAGAATGCATAAAATAACGAGAATTGTTATTTATCTTTCTTTATGGCTGGGTCATGTCTCTCTGAACATGTCACAAGGCCATTGGCCACTAGGGATTCACTGTATGCATGTGGTCACCCTTGCAGCAGCAGGCACTGGGCTGTGCACATAAGGCATGCACTGTTCATGCTTCCTAGTGATGTTGTTGGTCACACCACGCATGGGAGTATGTCGCGCCCGTGGATGCCACTTATAAACATTAATTAGAAGAGGGAAAAAGAAGTGACAGAAAGAAATGTACTAGAAAGGGGGGTTAAGCATAACACAAGAGGAAAATGAAGAAAGAGAAGAGCAGGACCTCCATGGTGGGTGCCACCAGCAATTGTCCAGCCATTTCAATGGCTTTAGGATTTTAGATAATCTGCCCTGCTCACCAAGAGGTCACCAAATGTGTTGCTTTATTTTGTAATCATGGATTGATCTACTTTGCTTTTTAAATGACAAAACAGTAGAAGAGAGTGTAAGATTTTCTATAGAAAGGGTCAGGGTATTAAGTTATTTATTTGGCCTTGACCAGATGGATTTAGCACTTAGAAATGTTTATGATTGTTTATTGCCATTTTTATGAACTTATCTGCCCACATCATAGAGAAAAAGGATCTAGATCTCAGCATCCCTGTACAACATGAAGTAAAGAAGGAGGAAAGTTAACTTAATTATCCCAGAGGCAATTTGTTACCCTCTAAGAAAACATAGGTGCTGTCACTATGCTGAAAATAGCCCACTTACGTTTTAGTAACTGGGTATGTTTAATTTACAGAAATTATCATTGGTTACATCATTGAATTTAATTCATCATTAGGGGCCTTAAAAATGCCATTTGCTCTGCTTGTCCTCAGGTGACATCATCTTACATGAAATGTTGCTCATATATGAAAGATAATTAAATATGGAACACCTGACTAAAATAATCTTGTACATTTTGGAGTAAATATGTATAATTCATGTTTTCAACTCTTGCCAGTTCCGTAATTTATTTAGCAGAAAATATCTACCCAAGACCCAGCTGCTTCAGAAGGAAAGTTTAGAGCAGTATCTCATATTATTTTACATATTGAGATTCTATTAGGTGTAATCATAAGACTTATTATGTGACTATCCTACTCGGTTATTATTTTCTTTTTATATTTAAGTCCATATTTGAAAGGCAAAAATGTCTTTGATGATTCCTGGTTTATAGAGAGAGACTTCCTCAGGCAATGGGTTTTCCCATCTAAATTAGTGTGTGCCAGAGTTTTGCTAAACACATGTATTTAACTCCCTTAAATCCTTCTTGCCATGGCCTGCTTTTAGTATTATAACTTCATACAAAGCAGTCCCAAGCCTTTCCTTTTTCATTAGTGTCTCTTCAGAAGGCAAGTTTTTATTTACAGGATCTCCTGATCCACAGATATGATGATTCCAGAGCTCTTTTTGTCTCTCCGGGTGTCAGCTTCTGTCTCTCCCCCAGGCAGACCATCCTTTGTTCTGCTATCCTGTGGTGAGCAGGCCAGGCAGACTCCCCAGATTTTAACTTCCAGGCAGGTGGAACTTCAAAAGGTGTGACACTCTTCAGTGGGTTGTGGAGAGTCAGAAGGAGCATGTGCCTGCCCACTTTCTGCCTTGCTCTGAAAACCACTGGTCCCCGGAATGCCCGGGAAGTGGTCTCTCCTGATTCTCGGGGACCCTTCCTCGGTCCAGCCCTTTTCTTGTCCCCAGTCATGTTTTCTCTAAACAGATGCTACTTGAATCACAGTATGGACCATTTGGGGAAGTTTTGCGTCAATGCTTTAAGTCACCGAGTAAATATTTTACTGACTTCCCACCATGGGCATTTTGCTAGGTGCTGAGTGGGTGAAACATAGTCCCTACCCTCAAGGAGCTCATGATTTAGTAGATTAACGAAGTTTTGCGTCAATGCTTTAAGTCACCGAGTAAATATTTTACTGACTTCCCACCATGGGCTGGAGTGGCATTTTGCTAGGTGCTGAGTGGGTGAAACATAGTCCCTACCCTCAAGGAGCTCATGATTTAGTAGATTAATCAATTTCAAAAGACTCCAGTGATTAAAACCTCTCATCAGTTGCCCTGAATGATTAACCCAGA
>NW_007735433.1:97610-98721 GCF_000696425.1 Galeopterus variegatus | reverse complement strand
CAATTTCAAAAGACTCCAGTGATTAAAACCTCTCATCAGTTGCCCTGAATGATTAACCCAGAAACTGAGACAGGAGGCAGAAGCTTCATTAAGCATGAACAGAGGCTGTCACCACTGTCACAAGCCCTGATGCAGCATGTCCCGTGAAATAGACAAGACCTGACCTCTCAAAAGTTCGTGTCTTTCTTCATGAGGACAGGTTTGAGTGTTTTACTTTGCTTTGTTTTTTTAATTAAACCATTTATCTCTTCCTCTCTGAATATCTGAAATGACATCTGTGATATTTTAAAAAGTCACATTGACTTTTCAGGATGACTCTTAATATGACAATTTTTGTATTGTAGAAACCTAAAGCTGTCGGTAAGAACTTGGTCAGGTACTGACTCTAACACTGTGATAGAGTCAAAAGGAAATACCCTGCCCTTGTGGAACAGCAGCCTCTGGTACTAGAGCATGGGGGAGACCTGGGCTCAGAAATTGACAGTGTTACCCCCACCAGGGATCTGCAGGAGTGACTTCTCCCTGAGGCTGGACTGGCCATTAGGCCCTGGGTCCTTCCCTCATGTTCCCAGGACCTTCTCAAGGGCCTTTTCCATGGCCGTTTTGCCATAGCTTATGAACATTTAACCAGAAGCCTTAAACCAGGAACAGGAGATGACATGATATTTAAATTAGCCAGTTCTAGCTTATTTGCTCTTAATCTGCTCTCGCTTTGTTTAGAGGAAGCTCTTGACCCTCTGATGACAGAAATACGTGAGCGAGTTTTCTCTACCACTCTGATTTCTTTGCCACATCTTTTCTCTTTTCAACTCTGATTAACCTGGGAGATTGTTTGTGTTCTGTAATTGTGCTATAATTGTTACTACAGAATTCTAAAAGGGACAAAGACAGGAAGGTACATCCTAAAGATACAAGGTGCCACTGGCTTCTTTTATTCCTTTTGTTTTTTCACTCGCCTTTTTATTCACATTTATTTAGTGCTTACTATTTGCTCACAAGGTTGGCTTGGTGCTAGGTAGTTGGGTTGGGACATAAAGGTGCCAGAGGTAGTCTGGCCTGCAAGGAACTTAAGCTAGAAGAGAGCCTGAAACAAACAATTGCCCAGGCTCTG
>NW_007735433.1:95279-97494 GCF_000696425.1 Galeopterus variegatus | reverse complement strand
TCTGGCCTGCAAGGAACTTAAGCTAGAAGAGAGCCTGAAACAAACAATTGCCCAGGCTCTGCGGAAGCACAGGAGTGGAGCTAATTCCCTGTGCAGGGGGTATCAGCAGAGGCTTCCCAGAAAAACCGAGCCCTTCAGGTACACTGTGTGTACCAGGAACATGTGTAAGAATATAGCCAGAGAAGCAAGGAAAAAAACATCCAGTTATTGGTATCATAGAGGGAGAGGGTGTTACTCTTTCAAATAATTTTAAAACAATTTGACATTTTTATAATTTTCTTTTGCAAGTTTACTAGCTATATTTTACTTCTGTTAAATGTATTACTATCATTAATTGGCGCATCATAATTGTACATAGTTATGAGGTACTGCATATGTGTATTTGCATATGTGTATACGATGAGTAAGGATCAAGTCAGGGTCATTAGCGTAGCCATCACCTCAAACACTCGTCGTCTCTCTGTGCTGGGGCCGTTCTTTCACCCCTCCTTCCCTCCCTGCTGCCTTTGGAGTTGGCTGTCCCACCCTGCAGAGGTGACACAGCTTTTCCAACAATGCTTTAAAGCTGTTTTTAGGGACAGTGACAAGTTCTTCGGCCAGAAACCCAGCACGGTGGCAGGTGACACCCTCAGCAGAGAGCAGTGGTCGTGCCCTGTGTTGACCGGCAAGTGCTCACCTGTCCCTGTTCTTCGTTCCCTCAGGTCTCTGCCCAGGACGGGTCTGGAACCTAACCCGGGGCGTCCATGACCCCGGCGGTGGCTTCGCGTCAGCAATGAAAGGGTTATCGGGCAGCCGCAGCCATCACCACGGGGTCACCTGTGAGGCCGCCTGTGACCCGCTGTCGCACCCCTCGGACCGCAAGCCCTACCTGCTGAGCCCGGTGGAGGCCCACCCGGCGGACCACCCGTACTACACGCAGCGGAACTCCTTCCAGGCCGAGTGCGGGGGCCCCTTCAGTGACCCGCTGGCCAGCAGCACCTTCCCGCGCCGCCACTACACGTCGCAGCAGGAGCTGAAGGACGAGTGCGCGCTGGTGCCCCGGCCCCTGGCCGCCAAGGCCAACCGCATCCCCCCCAACCTGCTGGACCAGTTCGAGCGACAGCTGCCCCTCAGCCGGGATGGCTACCACACGCTGCAGTACAAGCGCACGGCCGTGGAGCACCGCAGCGACAGCCCCGGGCGCATCCGCCACCTGGTCCACTCGGTGCAGAAGCTCTTCACCAAGTCGCACTCCCTGGAGGGACCGGCCAAGGGCAGCCCCGATGAGACGCAGCCCGCCAGGTACGGCAAGCGCGGCAAGAGCAAGGAACGGCGCGCCGAGCCCAAGGTGCGAGCGGGCGCGTCCCCGGGCTGGNCGCCGAGCCCAAGGCGCGAGCGGGCGCGTCCCCGGGCTGGTGGAGCTCCGACGACCACCTGGACGGCGACATGTGCATCTACCACGCCCCCTCGGGCGTCATGACCGTGGGCAGGTGCCCCGACCGCTCGGCCTCGCAGTACTTCGTGGAGGCCTACAACACCATCAGCGAGCAGGCGGTGAAGGCCTCCCGAAGCAACAACGACGTCAAGTGCTCCACCTGCGCCAACCTGCCGGTCACCCTGGACGCGCCGCTGCTGAAGAAGAGCGCCTGGGCCTCCACGCTCACCGTGAGCCGGGCCCGGGAGGTCTACCAGAAAGCCTCGGTGAACGTGGACCAGGCCGTGCTGAAGTCCGAGGCGTGTCAGCAGGAGCGCTCCTGCCAGTACCTGCAGGTACCTTTGATGTCACGGGAGGGCTGCTCAGGGTCGCACCCGGCGTCACTGGGGCTGTCTCTTCTCGGGTTCTAGTCTTGCCTCGGCTCTGAATTGTCTCCATCTGAGCAATTTATTTTGCATTTCTGTGGCTGAGTGCTCTTGTTGGGAAAATGCAAGGAAACAAAGGCTGCCTACTTCGTCCAGTTATCTTAAGATACTAGATACACCAGGGCTTTGAAAAGCACTCCTGTATAAGGCAAGAGCTATGAATGCCTTGTGTTCCTCTGTTTGAGGACTCATGGGACGGGAGGCGAGGAAAGTGGAGTCTACATAGACTTGAAATAAAACTATTTTTTTCTACAGTAAACAATGATCTATCAAGTTTTGGAGAGTTTGATTAGATCTATCCAGGGGGTTGGTGTTTGTTTGTTTATTTTTGTAATTGTAAAATTTGGCCCAAAGCTATGAGTTTGGGGAAATTGAC
>NW_007735433.1:55218-94401 GCF_000696425.1 Galeopterus variegatus | reverse complement strand
TGTTTGTTTATTTTTGTAATTGTAAAATTTGGCCCAAAGCTATGAGTTTGGGGAAATTGACCATTGCAAGGGCTATCACCATCAGCAACACTAGCTACACCTCCACCCCAGCCCCCACCCCCAGAGCACAGCAAATCAGAGTGACGCCCTGGGTCCCAAGGAGGTGGAGATGGAGCCTGAGTGAGGACCTGACAAGCACAGCTGCAGAGACCCAAGACAACAGAGGAGAGAAGGAAAAGAGGGAAGCAAAAAGCAATAAAATGCAATTAGTGTCAGCATGTAAATCCCACACATAGACCCAAGGCAAGCTGCTCTGCCTCTTCCACAGTCTCCTGGTGTTTTTCCTCCTGCCCTCCAGTCCGCTTAAGCCAGATTTCAACTAGATGAAAATATCAGGCAGCGAGGTCTGTTTCTTCCCTACCTCCTCCCTCTACTGTCATAATTTTTGCCAAGATACGACCCTCTGCAAGAATGAGCCTCCTTTTCAGAGTGCCATTTTTCTCTGTTCTCTCTTGCTATCTCCATCTTTTAAAAAAATAAAAATAAAAACTTTTTACTGTACTATACAAGTATGACATAATTATTCTCATTCCCATCTTAAGAGCAAGAAATATTCTGCTGAGAAGTATATCTTTTTGCTCCCTTTGAACTCCTCCTGGCAAATCTGGCTCCCTTGGGAGTATCTCCCCCAAGCCCTGAGAATGCTCCTGGCTGGCAGTTCCTGGGCAAGGACAGTGCCTGAGCCATGCCTAGAGTTGAGAAGAAGCCACCAGCATGTGGATAGTGTCACAAGCAACAAACAATTGCATAGTACTTCCCACTGATGCTGGTATTGCCTAATTTACTGTAAGGTTGCTACACAAGTCGTTAAGAACTATTTATAATTTTAGAGCTAAAGGGACCAGGTAATCCACTTAACATATGAAAAAGTAGACTCAAAGAAAGGTAAAGTCTCAGTAGCATGTGGCCTGGGTGGGACTAGAACCCAAGTCTCTTCACTTGTGGAAAAGACCATTATGAGAGTTATAATGTAAGGCTCTAGAAATTCCTGAAGCACATAAGTCTCATCGACCACTGAAAGTGTCTTGATAAGGGTACCTGTCTTGAAGAAAGAATGCGTAAGAAGATAGAAGCCCTAGAATAGGACACATTTTGTCTGTGAAGGTTCTATGAGCAGTGGCAAAAACAAAACTGAATTTTTAAAAATATCCTGGACTTCAGTAAGTAGTGGTGAAATCAGTATGAGATGAGAGAAGAATGCTACACATGCATCTAGCTCCAGCCTTTGTTAGTAATGAAATTCTTTCACTGTGCTTGCATGATTGCCTCCGTTCTTCCTACCTTAAATTCATTTTTCTTACCTTTTTGAAGTCAAAATCTCAAGTAGTGGTGAGAAGTGAAAGGATAAGGAAAGAAGGAAACTGATATTAATTTAAAATCTATCATGTACCAGATGCAGTACAAACATTTTTACATTGTTATTTCATTTAATGTTTGTAATAATCCTGAGAACGAGATATAGTAATACTCTCTTTTTACAAGAGAGGAAAGTGAGATGTAGATTTAGCTTTATTTGATGCCAAAGCCAAGCCATTTCTAATGTGCCCCAGCACAATCCTGGAATCAGGGGCATGAAAAATGGTGAGCAAGGAGAAAATAAAATATTTTAAATAAATAAAGCCTTTAAAATACACATTGTTATTAAAGTGTTTCAGTAAAATGAGAATGAAATCTTAAAGATTTAAGTATGGGATTTAGTACAGTAGCATCATTGGNGTAAAATGAGAATGAAATCTTAAAGATTTAAGTATGGGATTTAGTACAGTAGCATCATTGGATCTCATATTATAAAGATTCGAAATTTTTATTTTCAAATTATTTTCCTTCATTAAGCCAGTTCTTTTTTAATGAAAAATATGAGGCCTACAAAAGGCATAAAGAAAAAAAAAAATAAAACAAACACCCGTTTATACATCACCCAAGTAGAGAAATAAAACATTCATTACAATGAACCACACATGTACCTTTCTCAGTTCCATTTTCCTTCCCTTCCTCCCCAGAGTAATAGCTAATCTGTCTTTGATACACATAGCACCTTTATCGTTAACTCGAAAATTATTGAAAGGTTGAAAAAAGTTTAATATCTCATATCCTACATTGAGAAATAACCCTGAACCAAGCTAATTCAACCCTTTAAATAGAAACTGGCCTCTTAGGCACACCTTATTTAATACATACTGACATTTATTGAGTTCCTATTCTATGCAAGGCTTTCAACTGAACAAAGAATCATTCTATGTTTCCATGTGGGAGGTAGTATGTTAGTAAGCAAACTAAGAGTGGAACAGTGCTCTTCCCAGCCGGTGTGCTGAGGCTGAAGAGTTCCTGTAAAGAAAGGGCAGGAGGTTACATTCACAGGGGGAGGGAGGAAAACAGGAAATGCCTCCTGAGAACTGGGCTTCTGCTTTCTTGATTCTGGGAAACAGTGAGAGAATCTGACATCCTGTGGAAGCTCTTTTCAGGAAGATAGGGTTAGCCAGCCCCAACCAGCTCCCATGGAATAATTTTATTTATAAGGTCATTCTTAGAAGCAAATTTGGAAAGATATGGGNCTCCCATGGAATAATTTTATTTATAAGGTCATTCTTAGAAGCAAATTTGGAAAGATATGGGGTTTTTTGTTTTATTTTCAGTTGTATTGCCCTAATTGCCAACTAATATAAAGCTGGATTTATAAATGTGTTTAACTTCAACATCAAAACGTTTAGTCAGCAGAGGAGCATCATTCTACTAGTTCACTAGTGTTCTCCAGTCCCTATCTGCCACTAACCAGTGACATGACCTGGAGCCATCCTTTCAGCTGTCTGGGATCCTTTCCTCTGCTAGAAAACGAGGCAGTTGGTCCAAAAGGCCTGTGATCTCAGTCCACATTTTTAAACTCATAACTTAGATATGTCAGAACACTAATTAGAGCAATTTTCAAGAGTTCAAGGCCTGGGACTCTCATTTCATAAATGCCTACTAAACGTAGATGTTTTTCAAATGTTATCTGATTTGCTTTTTAAAACTCCAGAAGTATTTTACAGTTGAAGAAACTGAGATTTAGTAAATTAGGTTAAGTAAGTTGCCCAAGGACACACATCTAGTATGTGGCCACATTATGGGTCAAAATTGATTCGTCTGCCTTCAAAGTCTGGGTTCTTTCAATTTACCATGCTCAACCCCCACCCCCTCCAGATGCAAAGCAAGGGGAGGAAGCAGCACACACCAAATTTGCTAGTATGGGCCAGAAACCATATATGTCTCATTTAGTACTTGAAACAACTTTGTAAATTATTACTTCTTACTGTATTTAGTTTTATAGATGAGGAAACTGAGGCACAAAAGATGAAATCATTTACCTGGGAATGCATAGATAGCAGGTGGAAAAGCTAATACTTGACCTCAAATCTGTCCTGCTCTCTAATATGTTTTAGAAATAGAAATAAATGAATGTCTTTTTCATTTTATAACTTGCTTTACTCTGTAGCAAATGTATGTGCATATGAGCTCATATGTGTACATTGCAGTTAAGAGGGCATGGTTATAAAATTAGATTAGCAATGGAATGACTGATTATGTCCCTAATGTCATTCAAGATTAAAGTTTAAATTAATATTTACCAATAATAGAATCCTAGCAAATTAATACTAGCAAATTTCTGATTCTCTCTTTGTGGATTTATCACTTAGCATTAACTTAATTTAGGCCATTTCCATGATTTTATAGAAAATGAGAGATCTATAGGTATTTAGCCTCCACCTAATATTGACTTAGAAATCAAATACTGTAGCTTGAAATCATTGCAAGTCCCAGTTAATACAGTCAATTGGTGATATGGGCTCACTCACAGGCTGTAGTTAATTTTTTTTTAAAAAAACTCTCTTTTTTTCCCAATATTGTTATTTTTAAATGTCAAGAATCAGATGTCTGCTGTTTAGAGCTATTGTACCGCTGCCAGTGACTGTCTGTATTAGGGTTTGGAGCAGGAACATGGATTTGAAGACACTAAAACTGTTTAATTCTCAGTTGAGATGTGGTTGGCTTTTATACATTTGGAATAAAGCATTTATGGCACACCTCAGGGTAAGTGCTAATAGTTAAGTAAATAAAATAGGAAGGGGTTCAATGGAGTAGAAGGTGGGTTTTGTTGTTTTGTTTTTGCTTTAAAAATGAAGAATTCTTGGTTCTGTATAAGCCTCTTTATGTAAATGTTACGTGTTAAAGGACTGCCATATAAAGCCATTCAAAAGAGCAAGATTTTAGATTTCCAACTGTTAATCTAAAAAAAAAAAACAATCCCTTTAAATCGTGTATTTTGCATTCATCCAGCAGCAGTAACAGGAAAAGGGAAACAAAACGCTCTCCGGTAGAAGTAGAGAGAGAGAGACACAGAGCGAGCAAGCGAGAGAGAGCAAGACCGAGACCGGGAAAGAAAGCACTCCCAGAGATGAAATTTTAGGAGAGCAAAATGATCGACCTTTTTAAGGCTGAGTGGGTTTCTTCAGTTTGTGTGCAAGTTTCAAGAAATGGAAGGACTGACCAGGTTTGGGTATAACTCTTTACTTTGTATTTGATGATAGTGTGGTGTTGGTTTGGGTAGGTTTTGGGGGCAGTCGGGGGAAGAAGTGTAGTTTTTATTTCTTTTCTGAACAATGGCTAGTAAGACTGAAAGAGCTAACTAACGTACGTACAGATGGTAAGAAAACAGGCTGAGACATCAGGTACTACTAATCTGTGTCTGCACAGGGGTTTCAAAAAATCTTTAACTGGCACATGATCTGGGGTGCTAGGTGCTATTAGAGGACATTATGTAGCTAGTGATCAAAATGTGATCGGTTGTTTTCCAAGACAAAATATTGCTCCTTTGCAAAATTAAAATTGCCGTGATTGATTTTGCTGTTTTTTTTTATTTTTGTTTGGTTTGGTTTGGTATGTTGTTTAAATTAGGCTTTCCAAAGACCNGGACACACATCTAGTATGTGGCCACATTATGGGTCAAAATTGATTCGTCTGCCTTCAAAGTGTGGGTTCTTTCAATTTACCATGCCCAACCCCCACCCCCTCCAGATGCAAAGCAAGGGGAGGAAGCAGCACACACCAAAGATCTAGTATGTGCCAGAAACCATATATGTCTCATTTAGTATTTGAAACAACTTTGTAAATTATTACTTCTTACTGTATTTAGTTTTATAGATGAGGAAACTGAGGCACAAAAGATGAAATCATTTACCTGGGAATGCATAGATAGCAGGTGGAAAAGCTAATACTTGACCTCAAATCTGTCCTGCTCTCTAATATGTTTTAGAAATAGAAATAAATGAATGTCTTTTTCATTTTATAACTTGCTTTACTCTGTAGCAAATGTATGTGCATATGAGCTCATATGTGTACATTGCAGTTAAGAGGGCATGGTTATAAAATTAGATTAGCAATGGAATGACTGATTATGTCCCTAATGTCATTCAAGATTAAAGTTTAAATTAATATTTACCAATAATAGAATCCTAGCAAATTAATACTAGCAAATTTCTGATTCTCTCTTTGTGGATTTATCACTTAGCATTAACTTAATTTAGGCCATTTCCATGATTTTATAGAAAATGAGAGATCTATAGGTATTTAGCCTCCACCTAATATTGACTTAGAAATCAAATACTGTAGCTTGAAATCATTGCAAGTCCCAGTTAATACAGTCAATTGGTGATATGGGCTCACTCACAGGCTGTAGTTAATTTTTTTAAAAAAAAACTCTCTTTTTTTCCCAATATTGTTATTTTTAAATGTCAAGAATCAGATGTCTGCTGTTTAGAGCTATTGTACCGCTGCCAGTGACTGTCTGTATTAGGGTTTGGAGCAGGAACATGGATTTGAAGACACTAAAACTGTTTAATTCTCAGTTGAGATGTGGTTGGCTTTTATACATTTGGAATAAAGCATTTATGGCACACCTCAGGGTAAGTGCTAATAGTTAAGTAAATAAAATAGGAAGGGGTTCAATGGAGTAGAAGGTGGGTTTTGTTG
Source organism: Galeopterus variegatus (assembly GCF_000696425.1). Lineage (NCBI taxonomy): Eukaryota > Metazoa > Chordata > Mammalia > Dermoptera > Cynocephalidae > Galeopterus > Galeopterus variegatus. The sequence goes on along the minus strand of NW_007735433.1, from coordinate 88,338 downwards.
TTTTGTTTTTGCTTTAAAAATGAAGAATTCTTGGTTCTGTATAAGCCTCTTTATGTAAATGTTATGTGTTAAATGACTGGCATATAAAGCCATTCAGAAGAGCAAGATTTCAGATTTCCAACTGTTAATCTAAAAAAAAAACAATCCCTTTAAATCGTGTATTTTGCATTCATCCAGCAGCAGTAACAGGAAAAGGGAAACAAAACGCTCTCCGGTAGAAGTAGAGAGAGAGAGACACAGAGCGAGCAAGCGAGAGAGAGCAAGACCGAGACCGGGAAAGAAAGCACTCCCAGAGATGAAATTTTAGGAGAGCAAAATGATCGACCTTTTTAAGGCTGAGTGGGTTTCTTCAGTTTGTGTGCAAGTTTCAAGAAATGGAAGGACTGACCAGGTTTGGGTATAACTCTTTACTTTGTATTTGATGATAGTGTGGTGTTGGTTTGGGTAGGTTTTGGGGGCAGTCGGGGGAAGAAGTGTAGTTTTTATTTCTTTTCTGAACAATGGCTAGTAAGACTGAAAGAGCTAACTAACGTACGTACAGATGGTAAGAAAACAGGCTGAGACATCAGGTACTACTAATCTGTGTCTGCACAGGGGTTTCAAAAAATCTTTAACTGGCACATGATCTGGGGTGCTAGGTGCTATTAGAGGACATTATGTAGCTAGTGATCGAAATGTGATCGGTTGTTTTCCAAGACAAAATATTGCTCCTTTGCAAAATTAAAATTGCCGTGATTGATTTTGCTGTTTTAACTGGCACATGATCTGGGGTGCTAGGTGCTATTAGAGGACATTATGTAGCTAGTGATCAAAATGTGATCGGTTGTTTTCCAAGACAAAATATTGCTCCTTTGCAAAATTAAAATTGCCGTGATTGATTTTGATGTTTTTTTTTTATTTTTGTTTGGTTTGGTTTGGTATGTTGTTTAAATTAGGCTTTCCAAAGACCACTCACAAAACATTCATAGCAAGCATGAGCCCAGGATTTTTTTTATTGAAGGAATAATTATTTTTCAAAATTCTGTTCAAGATTATTTCCATCTTTGTCCAGTGGAAGTTTTCTTTCCCTAGCTGAATTTCTCCTTCCTTTTGTCATAGATCAATTTAAATTCTACTAATTCAGTTAAAACTACTTTACATGAAATTTATAACAGTGTTGAACAATTCTGCTAATGACTTTGACTACTGCCATGTTTCCTTGCTGTCTTTTCCTAAAACCCCATCAACCACATTAATTGATGATTTTCTTTATCTTTAATTTAAATTGCCTTAATATTCCAGCAAGTGAATACCAAGTTCTTGAATGTATTTCCTATTTGGCTTGTACAATCTCCTCCATGTTTTTCACTGATCTTAGTACAGCTGCCGTTTTTCATTCATAGAAAGATGAGGTTACTCCTACCTGGTGCTAACTTTGAATATGGAGTCACTGATCAGCAGCAGATTCCTAGTAATTCTCCTTCTCTCTCTCTCTCTCTCTACTCTCTGGAATTTTCATTATTGCCCATACCCGATTAATAGAGGGAAAATGACAATTGGCAAAACACTATGAGAACGCAGGGGTCCAGAAAGACTCAGCAGTAGTAAAGGGAAGATCAAAAATAAATAGGAAAGCCCTCACGGAAGTTGTTAAAGACCAATTATTCTTGGTCTGCAATTTCATTATTCTAATGACATTTTCAGCAACACCAAAAGCACTTGGTTAGCCACAGGGGTTTCTGCATGTAACATGTACTTTCTGATCCCACAGAATTCCAATCTACTAGTTGAAGGTATGGCATTGGTAGCAAGTAGTAAAAGAGAAAGACTAGCCTTGGATCTGTCAGTGGCTGGTGGAATTTATTTCCCCTTTCTCCCTTCTCCTTAGAGGACAGTTTGTTTGATTACAAATTAAAGGCAGTAATTCAAGGTAATCATTCACCATCCTTTAAGAGAAAGATTCATTCATAATCTATGGCCCATTTGAGATCATGGCACTTTACAACTTCGTGAGTTGTGAATAGCAGAACACATTGGTCTTTTGTTTCAGGTTTTGTAGGGGCCACTAAAAATATATATGCAGTATTGCTAAGCTGACTTTGACTTGTAATTAGATTATGTTTTAGGTTCAAAGGCAACAATCTCTTAGGGGATCATTGTAAATTTAGAGTTCAATGGGATACAACTTTTACTTAATTAAGCTTAGTATCATTTTTCTCATTTTGGAAGAGCATGCATTGTGAGGGTCCATGACCATACAGCTCATTGATACAGAGTTGAGTTATGTAGAATTGCCATTTTTATGGGTCTAAAAAGTTGAAATCTGAAACTTCTTATGGTTCAAACTAAGGTCCTGGTAACAATCAGAAATTTTCCATCATTTGCCAGGGAAGCTTGATAGAGGAAAAAAATCTTCCTTTTCAGGTAAAACCAGGTTACTATTAATAAAATCCATGAAGAGTTATGTTACTTGACTATGACTCGTATTACTCATCTGAAAACTTAAACCAATAACTTTTACCCTTAGATAAAAATAATGTGCATGTCTAAACACATGTAGGGCTCATTTACCTGCTTCTCAAGACCATCCTGCCTGGTCCCCTATCAGCTGGCTTTGTCCCTAGTAACTGCCATTTGGAACACATTATAGCACAAGGAGACCTTTCTTTTACCTTATTTTGGTAAATGCATATTTAAGTGCTGTTCTAAATTCTTAGACTGAAACCACAATAGGAAAGTGCATTAATTTTTTCAATGAATCATTGATTCTCTTCCAACCCAGTCCTCTCTGCTCGTAACTAAAAGGTAATGGTATAAAAAATTAATGAATTACTGTTACACAGTCAACAGAGGTAAAGGAGAGAAGTTGTGTAAGGAAAGACATTTCATTCTACTCCTCCTGATACTTTTGACCAATTTCTTATTTCTACTGTTTTTTAATTCTTTTTGTGTCTTGGGGAACACTCATGTGACCAAGAAAAGACCTCTTCTGATTCTCTGATCTGTTAAATGTGAGTATATATATAGGGCTATCATTAAAAACTAGATTTTTTCATTTGCTAAAGTTTAGCGATTTGCCCTGCATTGTCTTCATTTCTAAGATAAAGAGACCTAATTACATTTGCAAAAAGAGTTTTCAACTTTTCTTCCATATACATTAGGTCATTGCTCTCTATTGACTGGAGTTTCTACTCGTTCTTACAGAATTAGGAAACTTCCCACAAAAACCAGGCTTGTGATATCACAGAACTGTGTATGTAGCAGAATGATGTGGTCTGGGGTTACCGTATGCCGTATGCATGTGGACAGGTCCATACACACACCTTCCAGCTGTGCGGCACTTCCTGCACCCATACTTCTAAAGTATGCATTGATGCATATGCTGTCTTTGATCTCTGATTAATGAAATCAGATCCATTTTAAATGTACCACTTTACAAAGTCAATGGAACAGAAATGACTATGAAGTACAGAAATGGATTTTTCATAGATCCCAGCAGAAAGTTCTTTCCCTTACTTTTCCAGTGATTGGATTAAACTTTGCTTCAGACTATTACTGTGGACTAATTAGGGATGTCCTGCTTCTCTGGTGTGAGGATGGAGCAGGTTTTAGTCTCTTAAATACAAAGAGACATCCAACAATCATGAAAGGAAATGACTTCTGCTCTCTTTTTTTTAAAAACACAGTTTAATATACACCTGCAGGATTGTCTAGCTCCTCCCTGATTTAACTCTCCAAGACTCTAAAGTCTTAAGGTGTGTAATTAAATAACCAGGAAAGGTTTTTGGGTTTTTTTTCCAAAAATGACAAAAATGGAAGATCATTGGAAGGCCCCATTCACAATCTTCTCCCTTCAATGTGGACACTGTAACTTCCTACCTACCTATTTTTCACCTAATAATCACCTCATAAAAGAAGCCTTTGAAATTACTTAGTGTAACCCATTCTTCTTAAAAATGAGAAAAACAAATCCTAAGGAAATACCTTGACGTGATCAGTCATCTTGCTACTAGAGACTGGCACTAGCAGGCTCACCGCTCAACTACCAGAGTTGTTCTGGTCCCGTTGTGCCCTACACATTCTGTGAAGACCTCTGAGGCTCTTTCCAAAGACCTGTTTACCCATTCTTGCAACATCCTTTTAAGGCAGTGGGGACAAGGCACAAAAGGAGGAAAGAACTGGTCTGAAAGTTAGATTTGGAGCATGTTTGTGGCTTAATGGGTTCATAAGAGATGAAGACAGTTGTTAACTCAATAATCACTTGCAATTTGTAATGCTGTGGTTACAAGGGACAGGGTAGTATTTTTAACTTCTAAAAAAAAGAAAAGAAATGGGTATGTTTCTCCTTCCTGCATCCCAATGGTTTCATTATGAGTAAACCCTCACTTTTCTAGGATAAAAATTAACATAATTGTAACTATATTTTCAAAGACCAAACTTCACGTGTGTATGTATATATACATATATCTGTACATATATACATACACACACATATACATATGTATACATGTAGTGTGACATGTTGGAGAATATTTATTGGAATATTGGGACTAAATAAATTGGGGCTACTCCAGAGAATCTGTGTGGAATAGTGCACAGGAGACACCAAAGGCTACCGGATGATCTCTTGGTCTTTGCATCCAGAAAAGTAAGTGATGGGGAAGAAGATCTACCTCCGAAGTTAGAAATGCTACAGAAAACATTATAAAGTGGCATCAATATGGGTAAACATGAGCATAATTTTATCACATGCATGCCTGTATAGAATCATATATGTGTATGGCTACTTGCTCTGTCATTGAATATTTAGGGGGTCAAAGGGTCCTTAACTTTATGTGCACAAGAATCACCTGAGAGTGTCTATAATGTGAGCATTTCTGGCATCAACCCAAGAGATTCTGATTTCATAGGTATGGGGTGATTCTGATAGAGACCAATCCAAGAACCACATTTCAAATAACCCAATTCTTGAAAATATAAGGGGAAATGGAAGGCTTAATTTCTCATTTCACTTACTGAAGGGGGCAGTAGAGTCTAACAGATAGAAACATGGCTTCAGCTGGTCTGACTAGAGCTTTAATACTAACGCGGACTTCCTCCATGACTGTGGGCTCTCTCTACTTGGTACTTCCAGTTCTGTCTGTAAAATGGGCACAATAATATGACCATGTTTGCTTCAGGTCTCAGGAAAAAAGTTTAATTTCTAATTGGGGAAATAAATGAAAAGTATAGTGTGAAGAGGTTTCGAGTCTGTAAATCCTCCAGTGTTAACATGCTTGATCTCTTTTCCATGTGAACCATACCACATCTTCTTTACATTTTGCTTGATCTAATTTTCACTAAACCACGGTTAGGATGAGCATATCTGGTTCTGTGGTAAAGGAAAGCCCTCTCTCAATCAGGATGACAGAGGTCTTAATTCCAGTGTGGATGGGAAGCCTCGTCACGGCATGTGTCCACTAAACACAAACGGCTTGTGTCTGCAGGTGGAAGGATCACAAAGGGTCAATCTTCTGATAGCCTCGGTGGGTCAGGTTTTCCCACACCTACATATTTGCTGATGGAACGCAGCTCTTCCGGCCTCTTCAAGCTTTAGTTAGTTCACACAAATCCCGCTTTTGTTTTCAGACCTTAAGTCTGTCAAGACCCTGCTGCCTGATTCCAGCCAGTTTTGCTAAGTCCACAGGACAAGTTTAATTAACAGCAACAGCTATGGGGCTTGTCTACAGGGAACTCTATCCACCCTTCATCGCCTCCTTTTTTGGCTTAACCAGGTTCTCTGAGGAGCATGTCCACTGTGGCAATTTGACAGGTCTGAGTTCTTCCTCCATGGACAGAAGATGACAATAGGCCCGTGACCATCCCTCTTCTTTGCTCATGCCCAGAGTCCCTAACTAATCCTCCCCATTCTCTGAAGCCAGGAGCATCATCCCTATAAGTCTGTAGAAACTCAGAAGAAGAGTAAAGGAACACAGGCCAGATCTCTCTCAGGGCCTCTTTTCCACAGAACCATCGGAACTTACGCTTTCTCTGTCAGCCACCTGGACTTTGGCAGTCTAAAGACTTCTGACCTCAACTGCTTCCCCCTTGCCGCTAAAACAATGAAAACAAAATCCATCAGAAGTCACAAGCAGAGTGGTCTACACTGATGAAATGATGCCTCTTAATTACGAAAACTTGGAAATGGTCCTGCCATTTTTAGTTATCAAAGTGGAAATTAGTGATGATAAAGACCCTCCTATGGGTACAGTAGTACTCTGTTGGGTCACCCAGGACCTGCAGTCCACACTTAGGAGGCCACCTGCTAGCCCAAGTTGTTCTATGGGCATCCGTCTGGATGGCAACCCAATCAGCAGTAAATACGTATGAGAGAGGTATCCTACAGGACTTTTCCCTTTAAAGTCCCTTTAAAAATCCCAACTACTTGTAATCCTTAGAGAATTCATGTCATTTTTTCCTCCTCTCCTTAACTAGTAGAAGTTTAGGTGGATTATCTGTAACTCAGTGTCAGTGAAAGTAACTGTCATTTGTTTGCAAATGAAACCTGAGCTTTCTGAAAATGACTCCTCTGCAAAATCATTCCCCCTTAACACTCCTCCAGCCTTCTAGTTGATTTTAGATAGTTTCCTGTTCTCCCACCTCTTGGAAGGATTCCATGGCACGCTGAGCAGACACTTTTAGTCAAAAACACCTATAAATAGCTGATTTTCCTGCTTGCTGCCTTCTCTCCAAGGCTTTCACAAAGGAGGTGAAACAAATCCACCAGGAACAAGAGCTCTCTGTGACGAGTGTGTGTGAGGCTTACGAAAAATTAGATCCATTGTCCGAAAATTGTTGTGTGGGTCGTTTTGCAATATTTGACTTACGCAATCGCTGCATGAAAAAAAAAACCAAAAAAACCATTTTATTTCATGCCAGATGATCTCATGAACTGAACAATTAATCAAAAATGTCTCATATGAACTTTAATGCTTCTTTAAAAATACGTACTTCGACTTTTACAATATTATAAAAAAAAAAAATTCCAAAGCCACTGTTACATATCAGATTCCATTTGTAAGTCTAGATAACGAATTCCAGTAGCTATTCCATGATAATAAATTTGAAATTATTTTCTCGCTTCTCCTCTAACTATTCTTGCTCACAGACAACTTTTACTGACTGGTCCGCCTTCTCTCCTGTCTCCTACGCCCACCCTCATCAGCACCACCAAATCAACAGCAGCATAGGGACCTCCCTAGAAGACTGTGCATGCTCGGCAAGACCTTAAACTGTCTTCTTTCACTGATCTTACTGAAATGAACCTTAGAGATCAGATACGTGAGGTTAATTATACTCCCTCCTACTTCTGCCTCCCCAACCCCCTACACCCTCCTTAGCAAAAGAGAGCAGGGCTCGACGGTACCTTCCCTGCTCTTTGTTCCCCCTCTCTCTTCTTTTTCCTTGCTTTTGAGGTTGCTATTTTATGACATCACTTGGACTGGTCGCAAACCATGGGTTAACAGATGGGGAAACTGAGGTCTGAGTGGCTAGCTGACACTCCCATGGCCCCTCAGTTGCAGGGTGCGGTAGAGGCAATGGCCATCAGGAAGCCTTCCACAGTCCTCAGCCGTGTAGCGAGGGGCGTCCACTTACCTTGCTGCATGCTCAGGAAATTCTGTTCCATCCCCACCCTCTGCTTTTCCAACTCTAGTCACGGGGTCTAAGTTGGTTGTGGCCCATGCCCAGTCTGCTGCTAAAGTTTCTAGAGAATGTGTCTCACTAAGCCTTTCTTTCTTATTAATTCCCAGAGAACATGCAGTCAATAGAAGCAGGTAGCTGGAAAAACTCAGAACTTCACTTAGACCAGTGCATTTTACACTTTTTAATCATAGACTGCTGTGTTTAAATAAAGCGACACATGTAAAATGATTTAAAACAGAGCTGCTCACATTGATGCAAGAATAGAAGGCTTCAAATCTAAACCCCTTTCTCCCCGCCGGCCCTGTTCCCAAGTTTTCCACAATTTAAAAACGACTGCCCATGCCTTCCCCATTAAGCAATCTAAGCTGTCAAAGAAAGAGTTCAATGTTGGGGGATGGGGGTGGATTTTTGTATCCACTCTTGATAAACCCACTCTTGATGAATCAGATAAGTCAAAAAACCCTAATAAAGTCCAAAAACTGTTGGATAACTATCCCAAGCTTGGTAAATTTACTTAGCAGCAGCAGCGATCTCAGGCTGCAGTCCTGGCGCCCCGCCCTTCACTAAAAAGACAAATGATCATGGGGCTCCAGGAGTTCCTGATTGACTCAGGCTATAAAGTCACTTTGGGGCTTTAAGCTCTTTAACAGACATATTCTCATGTCACCTGCATATCTCATCCTCAGTTGTGATCCAAAAAGAGGAATCGACTTTTCGTAAGCCCCTCGATTCCCGGTCTGGTACCCGCTCGACAGCACCACAATGACCATCTTCTCATCTCTGACCCCTGCTGGATTCACTTCATGTGATAATGACTAATGACAGGAAGAAGACGAGGAGGAGGAGGAGGAGGAAAAGAAGAAAGAGAGAAAGAGGAACTGCAACACTGAAAAAGTTCTATGAGCCTATGCTTGACACATAATATTCTGACATTGTCCTTATGCTGGAAGTTTCAGGGGTAGCTGTTTTATACGAAACGGAGGCTAATACATTTTCTCAAGATTATACTGCTAGTAAGTGACAGAAATAAGACTTCAACCCTGGTCCGTCTGATTCCAAAATCTGTTTACTCTCAACCATATCATGCTGCCTCTGCTTTGTAAATATTTCCTTTGGTCTTTTCCTGAAATAAAATTGTTTTTGAGAAAATTTATTTTAATAACAATAAAAAATGATTAACTATGGTTAAAAAACAAGTTCTACCTCTATGATTAGATGTAAACCTAAATCTAATTTGGAAAGAGGCCACATTTGAAAAAAAGTAATATATGAGATTCATTTGCAAAGTCAGGTATATAGTTAAATTGTAGTACAATAATATTGTTTCACATAAATGGAAAAACATCCCAAACTATGAAAGAACCGTGCTCAAGCCTCTTTGTGCTTGTTTGCTTGTTTGTTTCAATAAGAAGTTATACCATTGGTGCTATGAGCCTGCCAATGTAATTGTAGTTCATGTTAATGACACTGTAGGATTCTTTCATCCAAAGCGTGGCTGTTTAATATCCCTTGCTTGGTTTAATTTGGAGATGTTTACTTCTGTAAGAAGTAGTTTCACTGAAATGATGAGGAAGTAAAGCAGAAATCTCCAAACCCAATTCCTCTATAAGTCAGTGTGACTTTATCTTTTGTCTGCCCTTCCCTTTTGGGAGACCAGATAGTTATCTCTCGGGCATATTGGGAACCAGAATTCTGCTTGGTGCAAGAACTCCATATACCCCAGAATGTTAATGAAATATTTGGGAAGTTTACCAGTTTTACTCTTTGTTAGATTACTACTCACTACAGGTCTGAAGGAAAAGATATGTTTCTCTAAAAGTCTACCTTTAGAGTGCCTCTTAATTACCTATAAGAGGATAACTAAATTAGTGATCATATAATATTCTATGTCTGCCAGCTTAGAGGGGGCTGCAGGTATTCAATGCATAAATAATGCTGTTAGGGAATGTCAATAGAGTTTACACTATATCCCTATAATAGATAACAATATAAAAGGATCAGACTGAAATCCATCAGGATAAAGGTGCCATTCTCTGTTATGAACTTGCAAATCAATGTAATCTTTATTATCCCATTTCTCAGCTTCTTTAATGCTCTCTCCCTTTGTTTAAGCCCAGATGAAGTTAATTTAAAATAATGGATACAGACTTAATATGTTCCACAGCCTCCACTTTCTCTCCATTCAATATTTTATAAAATATGCCCATGCATAAGAATCAAATGTTAATAATTCACTTAGCAGGGACTTGTAAAGAACTAAGAAATGGAAGAATTCACTAAAATTAAGCCATGCCAAATTGATCTTAGTTATGTTTTTGAAGGTGTTGTTAGGTTAATGGATGAAGAGAATGCAGTATTGCATTTCTTTGCTTCAACCAGTGGTGAATCCACCTATTATAATACTCAGTCCCTCTACATTATCTGGTCCACAAGGGTCTAATGGAAAATCTTGTTAAGTGGTTTAATAATACTGCCATTCTCAACATTTCACTCAGCCAAGATTTACTTAGCACCTGTTTGACCCAGATGGAACTCCGGGGAGGTGACTAGATCAAAGTGGGAAAGGGGAAGACCGGTTTTGGGAAAGGAAAAGAACAGGTGGGAAGCTGACTCTTAGTAGGTGAGAACACGTCAACAGAGGACAGGATTTATTCTCTGGTTGGTAAGATGCTGTGGAATTTTTTCTCTAAAATATTCAAATTTCCCAAAGAGAATATGGTCTAAGCTGGAGGGCAAGCCCAGGCAAATTAATCTCTGGGCAGCATTTTTAAAGACAGTGGTGTGGGGAAAAGAAAAGAGCAGGGAAAGTCTCCCCAGAGGGGCATGGGAAGCAGCAGGCTCCTGAACCCATCAGCACCTGCTGGCCCCAGAGGCTGTGGGGCTTCCCAGGCCCTAGAGAAGAAATCCAGGCAGACAGCACAGGGAAGACACCCTCAGGTTCACGTGGCGTCGCTGTGCTCAGCATCAGCACCAGCCGGCGGGATGAAACCACATGGAGTCTGAAGATGGCAGGAGCAACACTGCACCCAGAGAACTTAGATGCGACTGGGGCTGCCCTTGGAGACCTGAAAGTTCACAGTCATGAGAAGAGCAGAGACGACTGGTGAGGAGACAACCCCAGGGAATAATGAATGGGTTTGTTATTGCACCAAAACCTAACTTTATCCCCAGATCATAACACCCGAGCATGTAGCCAGAGTTAGATTAGACACAGTTTTCTAACAAAGGCATCAGACCCCAAGTAAGGTGAAGAGCTTCTTGTTATTAAAAATGTGTAATGAGTGGCTGGATCAATATGTCAGGGATAGAAAAAAGGACATTTCCCTATTTGGTGAAATGAAGGCAAATGACCCTATTCCTTTTAAATCAGATAGTCTGATTCTGTGCTGTCCAATCTGGCAGCTACTGGCCACATCTGGCTATTTAAATTTAAGTTAATTACAGTTATTTATTTTTAAATTGACATGTATTGATTGTACATATTTATGGGGTACAGAGTTAGATTTTAATACATGTATACAGTAAGTGATGATCGGATCAGAGTAATTAGCATATTCATCATTGCAAAAATTTATCATTTCTTTGTGATGAAAGCATTTGAGCTCCTCTCTTCTAGCCATTTGAGAACATACAATAAGTTATTGTTAATTATAGATGCCTTGCACTACCATAAACTACTAGAATTTATTTTTCCTATCTAGCTTTGATTTTGTAGCCATTAATCAACTTCTCCTTATCCCCCTCCCTCACCCCCATTCTAGCCTCTGGTAACCACAATTCTACTCTCTACTTTTATAAGCTCAACTTTTTTTTTTTAGCTCTCACATATGAGTGAGAGAACATGAGGTATCATCTTTCTGTGCCTAACTTATTTTACTTATAATGTCTTCCAGGCTCATCCATATTGCTGCAAATGACATAATTTCATTCTTTTTTGTGGCTGAGTAGTAGTATATTGTGTATATATACCAAATTTCTTTATCTATTCATCTGCCAGTGGACACCTAGGTTGATTCCATATCTTGGCTATTATGAATAGTGCTGCAATAAACATGGGGTGCAGGTATCTCTTTGGTATGCTAATTTCTTTTCCTTTGAATGAATACCCAGCAATGGGATTGCTGGATCCTCTAGTAGTTCTATTTTTAATTTTTTGAGGATTCTCCATACTGTTTTCTGTAATGGCTGCACTAATTTACATTCCCATCAATAGTGTATAAGAAATATTTTTTTCTCTGCATCCTAGCCAGCATTTGTTATTTTCTATCTTTTGATAGTGGCCAATCTAACTGGGATGAGGTGATATGCACTCAGGATCGCGCTGTTTCCCGACACTGGTGCTCCAGGCGCGCCGCCATTTTCCCCCCTTATCCTATCTTTTGATAGTGGCCAATCTAACTGGGATGAGGTGATATCCCATTGTGGTTTTGATTTGCGTTTCCCTGATGATTGGTGATGTTGAGCATTTTTCATATACCTGTGGCCATTTGTACGTCTTCTTTTGAGAAATGTCTATTCAGGTTCATTTGCCCCCTTATTAATTGGAGTATTTGGGTTTTTGCTATTGTGTTGTTCAAGTTCCTTGTGTATTCTGGATATTAATCTCTTGTCAGGTGAATGGTTTACAAATATTTTTTCCCATTCTGCTGGTTGCCTCTTTCGGTCTGTTGATTGTTTCCTTTACTGAGCAGAGGTTTTTAGTTTTTGCCATTAAATGGTAATATCCTGTTGTGATATCCCAGTGGTGGGAGGTGTCCTAATTGGCCAGCCATTTTCTGCATGCCCACATGGGAACAGGGAGGTACAGAGGGGAGGACTGCCTGTTAGAATGCCTGCTCCTCATTTACTCACATGTGGCATTAAATAAATCACTCACCCACTCTTGACTTCTCTTTCTTTGTTTGCAAAATAGTTACATGTGGAGTTGTTTTGAGGAGTCAACTATTTAAAGTACCTAGTTTTCAACCAGTACAACCAAGTTTTCACTAGAAATGTGAGGACTAGCCTGGGATTTTGCAGCAGTTCTCACCCACCATTTGTTGGTCACACATCATGGCTGGTCATCGTGCCGGGCACATGGTACACGTTGTCTCCCACACTCTTCCCATTTGTCCTGGTGTCATCCCTTCCAGGTGCCTGCACTGCTCCCACTCTGCCTCTTGTTTCTGAAAGGCCACTAGGCCACGAGGCAGTATGCAGTATAATATTTCCATTTACACCCTTGGGGATTTGGGCAGTAGTTGAAGAAGTTCTCTCTTGCACGGTAACCCTCATCTGTGATTCTCATCCTCATTTAAGAAACAAGTCTGCAAAACTTTTCTATTCCTCACATTTAGTTGTAAACTACAATGTTTTGGCACCTCATGGAGCTGCACATGAGTGCAAATGGATTTGGAAGTTGGCAATGCAAAGTGAAATCTGCCATATCTGGTGACACAGCTGGTGCCACGCAGACAGGGCCACCCCACCCCCCACCTACAGGTAGGGTTTGCGTGTTACCTGAGACACTTCTATCTACCTCACATCCCTCTGCCTTTGACCAAAGGAAAGAACTTTCTAGAAAGGCCCTTGGAGTATTATTATGGGTTAACCATGGCAGTGTTTTACTTTAACCCTATTCACTGAGATGAGTGTCGAACTTTTCCATGCACGCTGAAAAGTGAATGATACCGATTCATGGGTGTTGATGTGAGACTGAAGCACATCATCCTTGATTGTAAATATAATTATCTATTTAGATAGTAGGCAGTACTCTCATGCAGTAATAGCTGGGATGTACTTCTTCAAGTCGCCTTCTGTTGCAGGAGACTGGGATTACCAAAAACAGGGTATCTGGCCTCATTTGTTTACTCGCCCAACTTCAAAAGCTGCATTTTCACATACTGCTCTCTGAAACCAAGTGTTCTTTGGCCATGTTTCAGGCCTGGAAAATGAGAGATTTCTTCAGCCAAGCAAGCTAGAAAAATAATCTTGGTGGCAGGCCCATTGGAGAAGCTCATGGAGGCAGGATCCACTGACGTGGCCCCTCAGAGGAAGAGGGTTTCAAGGGCCAGAGCATCTGTGGGGACGTCACTCATCAGGCCGAGGCAGTCAGAAGCAGAGCTGAGAGACAGCATATTTGACTGACTTCTGAAATAATCCTACCTTGAAAAGACACTTCGGGGGTAGAGGGCAAGGTGGGGGGTTTGGGGAGAAAGTCAAATGCAGAAGGGTACGGCATACCCAGCCACATAATTCAAGAGTTTTCAGCCCCTGGCTGTGAACCCTTTAGATGTGCAAGAGTGGACTCCACAGGATCCACTCCTGAAATTATACAAAAATGGGGGAGGGGGTATTTATGTTCATCATCCTGCAAGAAAAGCCCTTAGCTTTTATCGTGTCCCCCCCAAAAATAGTCTCAAGTTTTAGTTATGATATTTTAAAAATTAGGTAGCTTTTTCCTTAAAAATGTAAAATTGATGACTTTTCTTCTTCCTTGTGATAACTTCATTAGAAAAGCCTTTAGATTAATTTGAGGAATGTGAAGTTTTTAAAGAATTATTATTGTGGGTGAATACCACCTGAAATAAGTAGATCCTCTGTTGGAATTTGTAAAATTGAAAGTAAACCTTGTAATAGGATTTGTTGTAAAGGAGCTTTTCTTGAATGACCAGTTCAACTCAAGTAACAAAAAATGAGGCTCTGCTCTATACAAAAATTTGCAAAACAATCTCTACTCTGAGGGGGGTTTATAGCCTACTGGGACATTGCCTAGAAACACTTAATTACATCTGCAATGTCCTTTTTGCCATGAAACATAACAAATTCGCAGGTGTGACACCAGGGGGCAGATATCATGGGAATGAAAATTCTGTCTGCCACAATAATTATTAACAGAGTCAGTATAGATGGTAAATTGCATTCATTGAAAGCTGTACAGTTCAAAGGCCATAAAGTTAGTTCTGGGTAAAACAAGTATAGCTTTGGTGCCAAAAAGCTGTGTTTAAATCATGTGTCTTACTAATTATGTAACTTTGAGTTATTTAATCTCTCTCTGGCTTAGTTCTCATCCTCTGTAATGTGGAGATAATAAAAATACCTATCACATGGAGTTGTTGAAAACATTAGATGAGTTATAAAAGGCACAGAACAATGCTTGGAAAGGGGGCATTATGTAATGCCTCAATAAATGTTATTATTATTAAAGCTGAAAACATGGAGGTAGCAGTGTGAACAGGAACAAGAGAACAGATTTAAGAAACATTTGCAGAAGTTACTGTTAGAGATCACAGTTTCATCTAGTCAGGCTATTGAGCAAATGAAATCCTACAGCATCTGTATTAGTTTCCTACTGCTGCTGTAACAAATTACCACAAATTTAGTGCTGTAAAACAACACAAATATATTATCATACAGTTCTGGAGGTCAGAAGTCTGAAATGGGTCTCACTGAGCTAAAATCAAGATATCCACTGAGCCACAGCAAGAACGGCCCCTGTATCCTGAGCTGGGGAGGTGGGAGGCGAGGGCTTTTGCCACACCCCCCTGACAGCTGCACCCAGCCCGGCAATGACCAAGCCACCCCTGGAAGCCCCCCCACACACACACCTCATGTGTGGGAATGTGCCACAGGCCTCTCAATCCCACCCCTCCTCCTTCCTCCTTTTTCCATCCCATTTCCTTCCCCTTTCTGCTCTCCCCCTCCCTCCCAACTGCTCTGCAACAACATCATAGAATGTAAAAAAATAATATCAATAAAATAAAATAAAATAAAAGGTATCAGCTGTGGTCTAGGAGAGCACTGGGGAAGACTGGAGGCTCTAGGAGAGAATCCATTTCCTTGCTTTTTCAAGCTTCTAAAGGCTGCCCACATTCCCTACCTCCTGTCCCCTTCCTTCATCCCAGAGCCAGCAGTCACATCACTCTGATCTCTGCTTCTGTGGTCACGTCTCTGCTCTGACTCTTTTGCCTCATTCTTTCACTTACAAAGACCCTTGTGATTATATTGGGCCCACCCGATAATACAGGACAGTCTCCCCATCTCAAGATCACTAAGTGAATCACATCTGCTAAGTCCCTTTGCCATATAAAGTAACATATTCACAGGTTCCATGGATTAAGATTACGCATCTTTGGGGAGTCATTACTCTGCCTACCACAGAATCTACTACCTAATACATGATATATTTTTTAAACCGAATACAACTCTTTAAAGCTTGGTATAAAAGGTATGTGAAATCATGCATCCAGTGCTTATTAGCTAAATTAGATCATTGTATATGCAGTGGTCCCTGAATTCTTCATTTATGTAGAAATGGAGTGAAAAGGCCATCAATTTCTGTGTTTGTTAGATTATTTTAAAAGGATTCCAAAATAGATTGGCCACATGTCCATTCCAATCACTATTTCAAGTCAGAGCTGTTGTAGAATGTATAGTCATTTGTATACTGTAGTCATTCATTCCTAGATATCATTAATTTTTTACTTGCAATTAATTTTGTAGCTTGTGTTAAATATTGCCACCTCCTCTAACTTCTCTTCCCACTTAGAATACACCTATAACCTTGATGCATGGAAAAACCTCTAAGGCACATGTTTTGTTGGTCTCTCTTCTTGAAATATATGCATCTGATAGCTTCACCCAACTCTTTTCTTCTTACAATGAAAATGCTAACTCTTCGTGTCATCTGAAAGTAGTGTTCCTTTCTTGTGAGATGATATACCCCCCAGACCTCTAAGGCACATGTTTTGTTGGTCTCTCTTCTTGAAATATATGCATCTGATAGCTTCACGCAACTCTTTTCTTCTTACAATGAAAATGCTAACTCTTCGTGTCATCTGAAAGTAGTGTTCCTTTCTTGTGAGATGATATACCCCCAGTGTTTGCCATGTGAAAACTCATTTAGTGAGCTTTTTAGAGCAGAGGAATCTTACTCTAGATAATGTTGCCTTTATTAGGTCTCGATTACTCATTGCCTGTGAGTTCTTGCTCTTTGTTGTGCATAAAATAATTTTTAATTCAAACACTTGTAAGCGCTAAGTATGTATCAAGCACTCTGTTAAAGGCTGGGAATATACCAAGTTGAATAGACATGACTTGTGCCTTCAAGGAGCTCTCACTATTCTGAGCAGAGAGGGGTAACGATGGTGAGAATTTTTAAATAGGAGAAATTATGTTTAAAATATAGGATTGCCTGAGCTGGGAGATCGAATGACTGAGGTGTCAGGAAAGGGAAGAGTAGGGATGATGACTGACTTCTGGTTTAAAAAATTGGGTGCACATCGGTACCACCAACTGAGATAAATCATGTGGGAGAAAAACTAAATTTGGATGGAGAAGATGGTTTCGTTCTAGACTTGCTGAATCTGATGTGCTTGTAGCACACCGGTTGAAGATGTCCCACAGGCAAGCATTCATTTATTCACATACTATTCAGGATGTTATTACAGTAAAGTAGACAAGAAACTATTTCATACTAGGGTAGAAGCTCTGGAGATGGAGAAAAGCAAAGGTGTCTTTCTACTATATCTTAAATGTGTCAAGCTGGTCAAGAATTGGTTGGGATGGATGAGAGAGAGGGAGAGCAGGCAGCTGAATTTATGATTCTGGAGTTGGGGAAGCTGTCAGGACTGGAGAAAGGTGTTCAGGAGTTATCACACAGGAGGCAGAGGAGAGTTTCAGAGTGAATGAGATCACACTGGAACATGTGTAAAGTCAGAAGATGAGGCAGCATGGGCCACTTTGGGGGCTGCACAAATAGGAAGCCAAAGGAGAGCAATAATAAAGTCATAAAAATAGGAAGAAATCAGAAAAGCATGGAAGCAAAGGAAGAAGAGGTTTCAAGAAACAGAGAAAGTTCAGCAAGGTAGACTACCAAAGAGTGGCTCAACCAGACAAAAATAAAATGTCTATCAATGAACTTAGTAACTAGGAAGCAACTACAGAATGTGCCAGTAGTTTCCCTAGAGTGATGGGGTAAAATCATTTTGTTTCATTTTAATAAATGCTTATTATTTTTAATAATAGCCTACCATTTTAATGAAAATATATATAGCTATTAAAGTATGCAAATACATCATGACTACAATATTTATTTCTCAGTTATTTGGCATTTGAATTTTTTATAAGTTTTCACCATTTTAAACAATGTCTTTTCCAGTAAAAGGCTAAAACTTTTTTCTGGTTAGTATTCCCAAATATTATGTACCACCCCTTAATTTGAAGAAAGAAGTACAAGTAAATCTTAGAATCTTCAAATAACTTAAGCATTCCAATTTTGAATAATTATTCTTCAGAGACTTTTTTTTTTTTTTGCTCTTTCTGCTGTTTTTGGGTGGAGACATCACAAATGTCTGGGCTGTTGTCTAATCTGGAGTGTACAGTTCTAAAGCAAGCCTTTTCTTCATAGTGTATACAGAAGTCCTTTATTGATGCAGCACTATAGTATATAATACTGTGCACATGAAAAAGTTTCCTTTCTTCATATTATAAATAACTTAATACCAATTAGTGATAGGTTTCTTCGGTTTCAAATGACTAAAGTAATTTCTCACTGCTTAGCTATTTTTGTTGACCTCACTTTGCTGCAGTTCCTCAATCTAAGTTTAATTTTAGCAATCACAATTCTCTCATCTAATTAACAAAAAAACTGGGCCATTGCCTCAGTGGCCTGCATTCAACCTTATTTTGACTGGCAATTTTCTAATAATGTCCCACTCTCTTTTCCACCTTTATACTTGTAATAGTAGTTTCTGTTCCATTGAGTTCATTCTCTTTCCCCAGTTCTCTTTGCTCTCATTGTGTTTTTGCGATATTTCTTTTTCTTTTCCTCTTATTTACTCAGTAACCCACCCAAATTCTTTACTGTTACAAATGCCTCAGTAAGCATCCAGTTCTTTATTAGGAAAAATTCCTGAAAGTAGACAAGCCAGGCCAGTGGGCATACAATATGCAAAGGTTTTCTGCATTTTCACCCCATTGTTGATATCTCCTTTAGAAGATTCTTCTCTGTTGTGAATCCAAATCTGCCTCATTTTTACTTGACTGTAGAACTACGTGAAATAAATCTAATTACTTTTCCATGTGGCAATCCTTCAAATGCTTAATGAAAACCATTATTTGCCCCCTAAGTCTTCATTGCTCCACCTTCAGCAGACTAGTTCCTTCCACAATTCATTAAGAGCAGGACATTTTTTTAATTAATTTTTTAAATTTTAATTTCTCAATATACATTGTAGTTGCGGGGACCGGCAACGGGTTCCCACCCCTCGGTGTTGCTCCCGCGCCTCGCTCAGCCAGTGAGCGGGAGCCGGTCTGTACGTGGGATCCGAACCCTCGGACGGGAGCGCCACCGCGCTTCCCAAGCGGCGCACTATCCAGTGCGCCACTGGGCCGGCCCCTAATTTAAGAAATTTAAAGTTTAAAATTTACTGAGGAAAAAAAAAAGAGAAAAAAGACCAGACCCAGTTAGTTTTATGAAACCTACAAGGGAAAAGGTAATACAATACGTGTCATACAAAAATTCTAGAGATTAGAACAACAACAAAATAAATGTCCAATTCACTTTAGAATTTAGCATAGTCTTAAACCAGACAAGGGCAATTTGAGAAAGGAAAATTTTGATATAATTTCTTTCATGAGCCTGATGTAAAAGTTCCTAACAAACTTAGGGATAAAATGAAATAATTAAAAATAGTATAAAATAACATGACTAGATGATAATTACTTAGTAACCAAAGAAAGGCTTAACCTTAGAAAAAGTATTCACATAATTCACAGCACTGAGAGATTAAAAGAGAAAAAGCACATGACTATCTCAATATTTGCAGAAAAGGTATTTCAAAATATTCAACTGAATTAATGGTTTAACAAACAAAAAAATTATAACAAGTTAGGAGTAGAAAAAAATCTTAAAATGTATTTATATGTAGCCAACAGGAACTTCATGTTATGTTGGATCATTATGGTATTCCTTTTTAAGCTCAGGAATCAGACGATAAACCCCTCCTAACATGTATCGAACGAGGTTTGGGCCACTGGTTTGGTTTTTCGGCTGAGATTTTTTTGTTGAATTCACATTTATCTACAGCTTCTCCTCTAGTATTTTCCTCTAGAAAGGCTCATTTGAGCATTATTTCCCAAATTCTGGCATGTTCAAAGCTGTCTTTTTACTTGAGTCCTGATTCTTGAAGGAGACCTTGACTGGATAGACAATATCTTATAGATATCTATAGATATTCTTCTGTCTTATACATGTTGCCCCCCTATGTGCTGAGGTTAAATGTTTCCATAGATAAGTCTGATACCAACATCATTTTCTTTCTTAAACGGATCTTATCTTTTTGCCTGACTGCCTAAAGTATTCTTTCCAGAAGTTTTTCTGGGATATGTCTTTGTGTTGACCATTGTGGATGACTTTTCACTGATGCAATGGATACCTTTTTAATAAATAGATTTAAGCTTTTTTTTATTTCAGAAAAGTTTCCTTGAATTATATTTTAAGATAATTATTTTATTCCATTGTTTTGGCTTTCTTCTTCGGGGATTACAGCTATGCATATGTTGGATCTTTTTTGCCTAGATTCAATATATTTTCTTTTCTCTGTACTCCTTATCTTTGTTAATCTTTGTATCATTTATTTGCTTTTTTCACTTTTACCTTTTATGTACCTTCATTGACCTTCCTTTTCTTCAATTCTGCCAGTTACTATTTCAAATCCTCCAGCAGCCATCTGCCAGTAACCTCTTCATGTCACTTCATCTCTTCCCTGAGTTCTTATAATTTTGCTTTGTGATCTTCCTTTATAGCTATAATTGCTTCATTAATTGTTGGTTTAATTAATAATGGGATTTTGGGTTATGCTTTTAATCTTACTTGTGAAAACATATTTTTCAGGTGTGTTTTCATTATTTACAAGAAATCTTTGGCTGTTCTTTTATTTCTTATAGTATCTGCATGTGTATTACTTTTACATTTCTCCTCTCTGAATGAGTTGGAATTTCCTAGAAAATCAGAAGTTTCCTGTGGAGGGAGTGGCAGGCAGTAGTTTTCCAAGCATCAAGAATGTGTATTACTTTTACATTTCTCCTCTCTGAATGAGTTGGAATTTCCTAGAAAATCAGAAGGTTCCTGTGGAGGGAGTGGCAGGCAGTAGTTTTCCAAGCATCAAGGCTTCCTTTCCTGCTGCTACAATTATAACTTGTTTCTTTAGAGTATGATGCATCTTTGTAGTCACCATCCTCTGACTCTCAAACCCAAACCTAGTTCTGTTCTTCCTCAATTACTTCACGGGTCACCTCCCGGGCTGCCTGTCATATGGGTACACACCGTCATTTTCAGAAACACTTAGAATTTTCCTGGACGTTTATAAGATTGGCCACTAACCCTCCACCATCTACAGTAATCCCAGTCTTTTTCATGGCACTTTCCTTTATGATTAAGGCCCTCACTTTTGGGGCATGACTATTCAGTGAAAATTACTGAGTTCTGCTGTATCTAGGTCCCCTTCACACCCCCCACTTATGTACTACATTTCTATGGACTTCTCTCCTTGGCTTTCTGCCTGACTCTGACCTTGGAATTTGTGGATTTTTTGCTGGTTTTGCTAAAAATGTATTTGTGGGTATTTCTCTTCATTTTGTTGTATTGTTGTTTTTGTCGTTTGGAATGGATTGCAGGAGAAGTGAGAAAATTCAGTTTCTATGAAAACCAGTCCTGTTAACATTTAGAAATATTTTCCTCCTGGTTTTGTTTTTGGTTTGTTGTTGTTGTTGTTGTTATAAAGATGATTTTGCATAAGGAAGCCCAGTATATGTGTTTACCTATCAACCAAGTTAATCTTCAAAAATAAAAAATAAAAATAAAGCAGAGTCAGTTTAGCATACTTTTCTTAGTAAACCCTGCTTCTCCTAGTGCTCAGAGACCTTCTATTTAGCAACATGTTCTAGAATGACGCTGAGTTGTAAAATCAATCCTATCAAGTTATTATATACAGAACATGTCTTTTTTAAGATTTAAAATTCTTCAGTCTTTTGCCACCACCATTTCTTTTAACGGTCTTTAGGATTACCTATGTTGACTGTAGGGTTCTACCAAAAGTTCTTTGAATTATAATTTTTCTGGGTACAAAAACTCAAGCTTAATGTGTTTAGGTGTGCTCTCTTTTTAAAAAGAAAAACAAAAATGTCTTAACTGGGAAAATTAAATTACTAATCTAATAGGTCTTACAATATTTTAAATCAGTATCCCACACATAGTGACATCACAGCCATACTGACCAGGGAAAAATATAGAATGGTCACATTTATAAACAAGAACACTAGTGCTGACACCCTACATAGAACACATGCTTTAAATTATTTTGCTAGTAGCAGTGATGCTATCATTGCCCTCTCAACGCAGCCTACTAATTAAGAGCTCTGTCATTCATTCATTCAAAAAATATTTACTAAACACCCACTATTGCTGAGCCCTGTGTCGATGCCAAGGATACAGTGATAATAAAGAACAGACATGATTCCCACTCTGATGCTCCCTATTGTCCGGTGGTGCGATAAACAATACTCAAATCAATCACACAATGAATGTAAATTTACTACTATGGTAAGGGCTATTGTTGAATTATTTCGGGAGCTCTTCCCTGTTTGTGAACTGTCTATAATAAGGAGGAACTGTGTCTGAACTCAGCTTCCTACTGGACTAACTAGGGCCCCATGGATTCCAGGGTATGAGCAACTGGTATTTCTTAGCACTGCCCTAAATATCTCATACCTATGATTGGACCGCTGGGCTCCTGACCCAAAATGTTCATTCCCTGTCTTCCTTCCACGCAATGCACCTCTCATATTTGCCCGATTAGAAGGGAGTCATGTTTCTCCATAGCGAGTATAACTCAACTCAAGCAAGTCTTTTCAAAGGTGCTGAGAGGGCAGTGGCCCATGCACCTTTTGAACCGTCTGCTTGTAAGGAAAAAATCCATCCAAAGTGATGACGGTGCTCAACACCTGCAGAGGAGATTATGTCACAGCATATTGGTTTGAGAAGTTCAGTGAAGTATGCCCTAGGAAGTAATGATTGGGATGAGGTCTGAAGGGAGAGCTAGAGTAAATTAGGGAGCCAAGGGAGTCAAGTCTCAAGGAGAGGGAAGAGCACATGCAAAGGCAAGAAGAAACAAAAGGGCCACTAATGAGGTGGCTGGACCACCAAGATGGCACAAGAGGAGTCTGGAAAGATATGCAGGACTGTAGCATTCAGGGCCCTGGAGGTCGTGCTCTTTATATCCTTGTTTGTGTCAGGGTGAGGACTGGGAAACACTGGTATCCACTTTGCCTTCTGAAAACATCCCTTCAGATAGAATCACAAGAGAAGAGCAATGCAAAAGGAGAACCAGTGAATACAGTATTCCAGGAGAAAGAGAATGGTGAGTGGGACTAGGATGGTGACAATGAAATTGAGACAAGTGAATAGTTTCCAGAGATTTCAAATCTACAGGACTTGGTGATGTGGAGGGAGAAGAGAGGGAAGCTTCCAGAAGGGGCCTGCATTTCTGACTTGCATAAAAGATGGTGGGTCCATTCATTGAAGTGGGGAACTCTAGGGGAGCCCCGGTATGTCCACTGTGGGGTGGGAGGTGGGTGGGAGAGTTTGATTTTGCAGGTGCTGTGTATGCAGTACTTGAAGTGTCTAAGTGAAGCTGTAAAGTACCTGAGTCTTACACCAGAGTTCTGGAATGAAAATATAAGTCCATGAGTCGTCTGCGTAGAAGGGCTTTCCTGGGGTTCTAATTTCTCTTCCCAATTTGAAGATCACGTCCTTTGGTAGAGAAAATCGGAGGAAAATAAAAGTTTGAGAGTTTGATATTTCGTCCTCCTCCTCCCTCCTTCCCTCTGCTCCACCCCCTCTTCCTCCTCCTTCCTCGTCGTCTGTTCACATCACACCATCTGGACCAAGCCTGGGATTTGCCTTGTTCTTCTATTTGTTCCAAACCATATCTTTTAAAAGGCCTTTTTTGTTTTTTTTATAACTGTCCTTGGCTTCTTTTTTTTTTGATTCACAAACCTCATTTCCTTCTGGGCTTTAGCCCCTTCAGTACAATTCTTGTAGATGCTCATCACTTGCCTGGGGTTGCGAACACATCTCATATTTAAACAAGTTTCTTTCATTTGAACACTTCAAAGCCTTCGTTGTGCAATTCTTTTGATTCTTTTACAAGCTTTCTTCTTTTATGCTCATCTGGATCATTGGATATTTTATCCTTATAGTCTTGTGACCCTGGCCCTTCATGTTACCTAATCAAAAGTCTCCTTCTTCTCCTCCTTCCTTCTTCTCCTCCTCCTCTTCTTCCTCTTACTCTCAATTTCTGTGATTTATTTCTTTTGGAAAATTAGCCACAATAAAACACCAGCATGGAAGGAATTTCAGGTATGTCCACAGCCCTCTCTCATCCTAAAGAGTTTCCCACTTTTGGGGTCATCCTTTCTCTTCCCCCCACCTCTCCCTATCTGCCTTTTACAGAATTTATTACATGTAACTAATTCATATAACTATAAACATTATATGACAATGTTTCTGTGACAAATTAATAATTGTATTACCATCTTTATTGAGATATCATTCACAAACCATAAAATCTACCCATTTAAAGTGTCAATTTAATGATTATAGTATGTTCAGAGTTGTGCAACTATCATCAAAATCTAAGACAAGAACACTTTCATCACTTCTGTAAGAAACCCTGCTTATTCTGGGCATTTCATATAAATACAATCATACAATATATGATGTTTTGTGACTGGCTTCTTTCAATTAGCATACTGTTTTAAAGATTCCTCCATGTTATAGCATGAATCAACACCTTATTTCTTTTTAGTGCCAAATAATATTCCATTGTATGGATGTACCACATTTTTTTATCCATTCATCAGTTGATGGGAATTAAGACTGTTTCCACTTTTTGGCTATTGTGAATAATGATGCTCTGAACATTTGTGTACAAATTTTTGTGTGGAGATTTGTTTTCATTTCTTCTGATATACGAGAATGCCCAAGAGTATAATTGCTGGATCATATGCTTAACATTTTGAGGCAAATCAACCATTTAATTATGCCTTTTCTTTATCATTTCTCATTAAAGGCAGCTTGGCTCTTATTAACTCAGGAGAGGAGAGTTTGGGGGTTTGGTTTTGCATGGTGACAAAAACAAGAAAGGTTTAAAAGTCTTTGAGCTAAAATTGTTTTGCTCAGTCATATTGCCCTTGTCTATGGAAAACCTAAAACTGGTCTTACTGTTGTGGTTACAGACTTCACTTGGTAAAGCGAGATTTTAATAAAAGCTGCCTGCTCATATTGTATGAAGTAAAATGCCTGGAAAAGGAAGCTGCAGCAGTTCCATTGCCCCATCTAGAAATGAGACACACACATACTTTAAACAAGTTTTTTCTGAAATGTTTCTTTACAATTAATGTCAATTTTTTTAAAAAAGTGTTTGCCAAGAGATTTCTAAAACTTTTAATGCTTTTGAGCAAAATGAATGAATTATTAAGGAATATTATTAATTTTTTTCTAAAAGAAAATTTGATGTCCATAGGACAGAGTCTATTGTTATTTTACTCTGACATCCCTAAAGTCTCTCTATTAGCTACCTGAATGTTGTATCCAATTTGTGTACTTCTACACACTTATCTTCAAAACTGTAAAATGCATCTGTCTTTCCATCACTAGTCAGACAATCAAGCATTCTTCTTTCTAGCAAATTGCAGGGATCGCTCCCCCATGTGGATTCCTCCTTGACATAAAATACATTACCCCTGTATGTGCTGCAAAATGATCAGTAGCCCAAGAATCCACTGAGAGGGTGAAAGATGGCAATGTGATTTTGCTGGGACAGTTAGCGTGCCAGACACTACAATCACAACTGCTATGCAAGATTGCACAGGCTTAAAAATCTGCACTAAATATTCACTTAAGTATAAGAGTTGATTCAGTTATAAGATTAGATTTCATGAAGTATCGTCATATGAATGAAAATGTTAAGTTGCAAGCCTGGAGTTCTAAGCCATGGCCAGCCACTCTCCCCCACCCCCAAGTTCTGTGTTTACTGCCTTACTCACCCACTTTGCATCGGCAAATCATAGAGAGAAGCTAAATGCTCTCAGCTGCACTATACCAAATCAAAGCTGAGATGAATAATGAACTTAATTTTCCATAAAGACATTCTGTTTGGCATTTCAGCTAATAAGGTAAGCTAATAGCAATCCTGGGCTATGGAAAGGAAAAGAAATAGTTTCTTTGTGCTTGATTTCTGACCTAATCTATATTTTTCTTTTAACATGCTGAAGTTAATTTCATGTTTCACGATGTCTGTGAATCTGGGATGAGCAATTTTATAAAAAGTACCCCCAACGTACCCTTTTTCTTTGATTAGGTTGCTTATGGTGCTAGAGGGGCTAAGAGAGAAATCCAGCTTTTTACTAAGAATAACATCTGTGCGTTAATATTTTTATCATCTATAGTGCACAGTGAATTTAGTCAAACAGCAGAATATGTAGATGCAGCAAAGACAGACTAAATTATTTAAGCACCGATTGTTGGATATATTGAGCATGATATAGTGTAAATTGATGGTGATTTCACTCTAAAGAAAGCAGAATACATACATCATGTTGGTTTCTGAATCATTTCATTACTAAGTACCTGTTATTCTAGAGAAGGTAGTGATTTTAAAATGCTAAAATCATTCCACAGCTTCAGTTTATGTGGGTTTTATTTTGTAAGATTGTATTTTTAAAATAGCAGCATATTGATAATGTGAATTTTGGTTATTACTTTCTTGATTTACCATGGCTGCAATGATGTCAGTTCATATGGAAAATGTACTTGTCCACTAAGTTCATGGAATTGGAAACTATCCGATCTCTCTGAGACTTTTATTGCTACCTTGGCTACTATATCTCAGAAACAAGGAGCGATGAAACAATTACTAGGTTGGCTTTGCTTTTTGTGATATACCTTTTCAGTGTTTAACATGAGGGGATTTTGATTCTCGATCGTAGTGAAAATCACTGAAACTAGCAAAGGCTTAGCAAGATGGTAAAAAAATATAATCTTTTCTGTAAGAGTGACAAGAAAGGAAAATGTAATTAAGATTTATGTTTTCAGGCATTCTGGGCTCACTGTCGTGTCACCTGAAAATCAGAGACTCTATTCTCTCAAAGTAGGTGACCTCAAAAGATATTTCAGGTCTATTCAAAAACAACCAAATCTGTGGGAAATTTTGGAGAAATGGAAAGAATGTGTATCCCCTATTCCTACTGTCTCATTCTGTTTCTATGCATGGAAAATGAGCTTGAGGCTCCTGGTGTTTTGCTTCACGGAGGTCTTTAAACATCACAATCAGACTTTTATAGACAAGAAAGAACTTTTATTTCCTGTCTTTAAATTGTTCACAATGTCTGTTTTCCCTAGGAGAATAAACGGATGCTAAAAGTTTGGGCACAGCTATGTAGCTACCATTAATGACTTATTTCCACCTAAAATATGATCCATTGTCCACCTAGAAATTTTAGGCATTTCTCTTGAAACATCTGTAATTTAGTAAACCTACAAGAAGTAGGAGTGTGGAAGTTTAGTCTGTCACAATTGATTCTTAAGAACAAGACAGACATATGTTACTTATTCATACTTCAAAGTTTTAAAATATGTTCAATTTCATGGCTATTGTTTGTTTGTAGAACTGTGTTGGAAGCTCAAACATGGTGGGTTGTTTTGGATTTGAAAAGTGTTCATTTTATTTTCCTCTTTTCCCCCTTTTCTCTCTCACATTTGATCACTCCAGACTGTTCTTGGCTGCCCCATGCACTTTTTTACTTATTCAATTCTGATATTTTTCCCATTTCCCTTCTCCCTGGTATCACTAATCCAAACCTATGGATTGCTCTATGTCTACTTTAAAACTGGCAGAAGCAAATTAGAAAACAAACCTTTGTAATCACCAAGTTGTCTTCTCTTTCCCGCCATTTGCACAATAAGAAGGCTTTTATACTAGCATGACTTTTTATCCACGATCGCCACCTAAAACCAACTTGATGATGAAAATGTGCAAGGCTATTTGCCCAGCATCCTTTTCATGATTCTTTTTCTGCAGTGGTCAACCCATGCATGCTTTGAGATGAGATACAAGGTTGTTAGTCCTTTAAAGTATTCTCAGCAATGCCAAATGCAAGGCATGTGTTATTTACAGACTCTCACATTAACTCTCTGTGTTAGTTAATTAATGGAGAGACTCTAGAGGAAGCAGCACCACCACCTTTTGCACATAAACTCTCTCTCTCTCTCTCTCTCTCTCTCTCTCTCTCTCTCTCTCTTTCTTAGCAAAGGCCACAGAGTAGCCCCCAACTGAGGCAGCAGCATTGTTACAGATGGCCCACCATCCTAAGAAGTTCCTGGCACCAGACAAGGAGCCCTGACAGAAGGCAGCAAACAGATTTGTTCCCAAATACACGTGAAACCCATTCTTGAGGACAATCAGAATTAAGTGGAGGAGGTTATTATTGTTAAAATGACCTCATTGATACTCACAGGTTGGGGGACCCAAAGATATCTGGTTTACAAAATTAAAGGTGCTACTAAAATATCATCATGTCTAAAACTGCATTGGCGTCCTCCCCATGAGCCTCCTTACCCTGTGTTTCCTACCCTGTAAATGGCACCACTATCTACCAGACCTCATTGATACTCACAGGTTGGGGGACCCAAAGATATCTGGTTTACAAAATTAAAGGTGTTACTAAAATATCATGTCTAAAACTGCATTGGCGTCCTCCCCATGAGCCTCCTTACCCTGTGTTTCCTACCCTGTAAATGGCACCACTATCTACCATATTTTTCAACCCAGAAACATGGGAGACAATCTTGATACCTCCCTCTACCTCACCCTCATATCACATCTCCAGGGCAGACCCATAAAAGTTGATTGGATGAATAAATGAGTGGGAAAACCACCAAGTCCTATAAATCTTATTTCTATCCACTTCTCTCCATTCCCTCTGCCACTATCCCAGTTAAATCTCCATCATTTCTCATGTGTGTTATTGTAAGTAGGTCCTAAGCGGTCTTCCTGCCTCTAGTTTTCCCTCACTGCCGTGCATTCTGCCTAAGATGACACTTCCTCTAGGAAGCCCGCTCTGACTGTCCAAGGCTGAGTCAGGTCCCCTCTCCCAGTGTGTTCTCATAGCAACTGTTGCTTCCTCCTCGAGCCTCTTCTACTTTATGCAGGATTGCCTGTTTATTTGTTTGACTCTCCCACAACCTACCGGTTTCATGAAGGTAGGTGTTCGGTCTTTTATTTCTAGCTGTGACCCATGACCAGGCACACTGTCTGGCACAGAGTAAATTCTTATCTGAATGCATGAATAGCTAGTTAGACTGCTTCACAAGCTTTGTTACCTTTTGTCCTGATGAGGTCGCAGAAACTGAACACAGTGATTCTTTGTGTTTCTCATGCCTGTAAAGTACTGTGCTCAGGGGGTTCACATAAATTTTTGGTCTTCACATTCTTCTTCCCATTTTGTTAACAAGAGAAATAAGGCTCAAGTTACCATAAGAGACACTGATATTAAAGAATGGACGCTTTGGTCTATTTGATTTTAGGGTTTAGCTCTTTCTATTGTCACATGACATGGCCCACTGCCTCTTTAGAATGAGAGAAAAAGTTTATTCTTAAAAATTACAGTGATCGTAGAAAGATCCCTCATGTTCCACTGCCTGCAGTGTTCATTTGCTTCCTGACCTCCAGTGGTCTGCCCTGCGTGTGATTTCCCCTTATTGTTAATCTGTAAGTACTTTCCTTTGTGCTATATTCTTTATTCTCAATCTTTCTTGGAGCTCCTATGTCTACGGGAGTTTCCAGCCTTTCTCACTTTCTCTGCAGTGAGAATAGCTGGGCCTTACATTTCTGTTCCATCTCCATTGTCCTTTTCAACAGGGATTGTTTTCCTGGTCCTGCTCTGTGATTACTCTTTCCACAGTGCCTTTGCCTGGACTCAGTTGGTCCTTACTGTTCCTTAGCCTTCGCCTGATGTCAGACGCCTTAGGGTGCTTCCACTCGTCTTTCACTGGGGAAACAAATTGCTGCTTGTTACCACCCAACCACTTAAGTACCAGGCTGTCTGTGGAAGAAATATCTAGAAGTACAGTGGGAGAAGGGACATGTAAAAGGAAAATTTCCACTTTGTGTTGATCACAATAGCTTTTAGAATCCTTTGATCCAAACCAACACACACGTCCCAAAATGTGGGGGACAAGACAGTGCCGTGTGAATGAGTGAAAGATTTCAAGTTGGATGGACCTAGGGTTGAATCCTCTTTCTACCATTTCTATATGACTGGCCAAGTTACTTAACCTTTCTGTGCCTCAGTTTCTTTATCTGCAAATGGAGATAACAATGGTGCCCACCTCATAACATGCTGCCTGGCACAGAGGAAGTACTCAGTTAATGATGGTGATAGTGGAGAGGGTTGTAGTCAGTGGAATAATGGCTCCAAATGTGGCCACCCTCTAATCCCAGGAAACTGTGACTGTTAAATTACATGGCAAACATGACTTTGCAGATGTGATTACATTGAGGATCTTGAAATGGGAGATTATCCTGGGTTATCCGGGTGGCCCCAAGTGCAGTCACAAGTGTTCTTACTAGAAGGAGGTGGAGGGAGACTTGACCACAGAGGAAGGCCACATGACCATGGAAGCAGAGATGCTCCTGGTCTTGAAGATGATGGGGCCATGGGCCAAGGAACGTGAGGAATGCAGCTCTAGAAGGTGGAAAAGGCAAGGAAATGAATGGATTTTCCCCTAGACTCTCCAGAGGGAGCTCAGCCCTGCCAATGAATGCCTTGGTATCAGCTCAGTGAAACTATTTTGGACTTCTGGCCTCCAGAACTGTAAAAGAATAAATGTGACTTGTTAAGCCACTGAGCTTGTGGTAATTTGATACAGCAGTCAAAGGAAACTAATACTAATTGTGGTGATATTTTGGGAAACAAAAAATGACTCCAAATGAGCTGATAAAGAGGAATAAAACATTATCAGAAGAAAGACGATATCATAAAGGCTGACAGTGTGGGTTGGAGAGGCCATCTGAGTATTCAGTGCGTGCCTGAATATGTGGTTGGAGTTATTGCAGTGCCTGGGTTAGAGGAAGTCCAAAAGGAGAAGGTCAAAGGGTTGAAGCCATCTGTGGGGCTTTTGGAGATAAGCAGAAGTGAATCTTGCAGAGAAGGGAGGTGCTGGGTGGTGGCTGAGGGTGGGACGTGGCGGTGTGAGATGGCTGAGCAGACAGTGGAATGTCCTGCTCAGAAGAGAGTGGTCATTCTCAAGAAAGCCTGGCTTGGGAATTCCCCTGGCAACCAGGCATGGGTCTTAGAAAAGAGGACCTGCATCCCAGAAACAAAAGGGGTCCTTTCTGTTGAACCTTCAGTGTAATCTACTTCTAGCCTTATTCTGAGAGGCCCGGGTGCGAAGTGTAGCGTGTCTTGTTTGGGCTCTCCGTGCAGTGTGCGTAATTTGGTGTTTCCCACAGTACATGCTGCACCTCTTCATATGTCCGGGCTGCCACGTGCTCTGTTTTTGCCACTGTAACACCCTATTCTTTCTTCCCCCATTGCCCAGCTGCCAAAGTCTTGACCATCGTTCAAGTCTCAAGTACAACCTCCTTGAACTAGCCTCTATGCTAGTACTGTACACAAATGTTTCTTCTAGCAGTTTCCATACTTGACTGTAACTGAGTTTGAGTTCTGTTGCTTCCTCCCCTCCAGCAACTTCACCTCTCCCTCCAGGAGGCAGAAAGATCCCTGACATAGGTCTGTTGATACTTTCATCTGCTTTCACAGTGCTTGGCATCCCATATAGGAGGCATTCCATAAATGTGAATAAGTAGATGGATGAATTCATTCATTAATTGTATCCTGTGGGCACAGTTATCATAAGATAAAGAAAATAATAAAGTTCATGAATCCCAGGGTCAGTGTCTAAAGAAAATAAGGCCTTGCACCCTGACCTCTCAAAAGCAATAAATTATAAAAAGAAGTAACACCAGAACTGCTTCATGCATGGAACAGATATTAATTCCATTATCATCTATTTTATAGTCAAACTCCTACTTAATATCTGAGCAAAAATTTAAGAAGTTTTCTTCACTCCCGGATCTAATTTGCTATCTCTTTTATGACATGATTTTTCGAACAAAGCAGGCTACAAAAGGAGAATAACAAAAACCACGTTAAATGCACACTAATTTATTTTCAGGTACCACAATGAAACCACGGGTTGTTTTTTGCCTGTTGTATTGCACATTTGAGAAAATTTTCTAACATTAACAATTTTTTTCTTAGGAAAGATAAATTTGTCATGTTCAATGCAAAATTTATAAACGGATGCAACTATTATCTTTTTATTACAAAAATAAATAGTGAGAGCAGTAGCAAAAGACATCATGTTCCCGTTTTGAATACAAATGATGTTATATGAACTAAATATATCACTGATAACTTACTATGTGATTGACTATCTACAGCATCTACCCACAACAAGAAAGCAGCTCCAAAGGCCCACTTGGTATGTCCGAGTCTCAGGAACAAATTATGAACTACTTCATCCTCATTCTACATCCATTTGAAGTATTTAGTAAATGTAGAATTTGACTATCTACAGCATCT
Source organism: Galeopterus variegatus (assembly GCF_000696425.1). Classification (NCBI taxonomy): domain Eukaryota; kingdom Metazoa; phylum Chordata; class Mammalia; order Dermoptera; family Cynocephalidae; genus Galeopterus; species Galeopterus variegatus. Next base: position 55,989 of record NW_007735433.1, on the reverse strand, counting down.
ACCCACAACAAGAAAGCAGCTCCAAAGGCCCACTTGGTATGTCCAAGTCTCAGGAACAAATTATGAACTACTTCATCCTCATTCTACATCCATCTGAAGTATTTAGTAAATGTAGAATCACACAGGTAACAACCTGGCTCTAAGAGTTTACCTGTTATTGTGAACAGAAAATGTGCAGTCCTCTACAAAATAGAGTAATTGTGGCAGACGGTGAAATCCTGCACTTCTGTCATACATCAAACAGGTAGTTGTGACACCTTCTGTGTGTGCAAGGCCCTGTGGGTGGCACTGTCAGCAATCCCAATGTGTGTGCCAACCATGCCCAGATACCTGTACTTTGCACTTGAGACATTCTAGTCACACCTGTTCATAAATCACACAATGGAGTATCTCTCAACAACTGAAGGAATCTGATTAGAGTGATTAAAACTGTTGAATTGCTAACAAAAAGTTGCCTTGACGAAAGAACAATTAGCATTTCAATATTTGCTTACCTCAAGTAGACTAGTTACATTTTTATGAACTTTGATTACTGTGTAATCAAGTCCTGTGCAAGTGGTAGGAGAGTAATCTTACTGGGCTAAAACACCAGGAAAACTCAGTTCTTTTACCCACTCACTGAAGCTCTCTTTCTACCACAGATGGCTGGCTATTTTTCTAAAATTGTTTCTGCCTTCTATCTCTCTCTTCTCCCCACCGTTTTAATTCTATGGCTCCATCTCAATCTACATTTTTTTTCATTTATTTATTTTTTTCTTTTTGTCTTTTTTC